>NC_085040.1:1861133-1973633 GCF_963692335.1 Osmerus eperlanus
TCCTGACTGTCTGTCTGTCTGCTCCTGTCTTCCTGTCTGCCTGCCTGCCTGCCTGCCTGCCTGTCTGTCTGTCTGTCTGTCTGCCTGACTGTCTGCTTGTCTGTCTGCTGTCTACTCGTCTGTCTGCCTGCTTGTCTGTCTGCTTGTCTGTCTGCCTG
Organism: Osmerus eperlanus; assembly: GCF_963692335.1. Lineage (NCBI taxonomy): Eukaryota > Metazoa > Chordata > Actinopteri > Osmeriformes > Osmeridae > Osmerus > Osmerus eperlanus. The sequence goes on from NC_085040.1 coordinate 1,861,292, forward strand.
TCTGTCTGCCTGCTTGTCTGCTTGTCTGTCTGCCTGCTTGTCTGTCTGTCTGCCTGCTTGTCTGTCTGTCTGCCTGCTTGTCTGCCTGCCTGCCTGCCTGCCTGCTGCCTGCCTGCTTGTCTGCCTGCCTGCCTGCCTGTCTGTCTGTCTGTCTGTCTGCCCGCTTGTCTGTCTGCCTGTCTGTCTGCCTGCTTGTCTGCTTGTCTGTCTGCCTGCTTGTCTGCCTGTCTGCCTGCCTGCCTGCCTGCCTGTCTGTCTGTCTGTCTGTCTGCTTGTCTGTCTGTGTGTGTGTGTGTGTGTGAGTGTGTCTCTGTGTGTGTGTGAGCGTGTCTCTCTCTGTGTGTGTGTGTGAGCGTGTCTCTGTGTGGGAGGTGACGTGTGCTCCTCGTGTCTCCTCAGGTCCTGTCGGCTGCGTCGGCAGCAGGGGTGTCTGTGGCTTTCGGAGCTCCCATAGGAGGGTGCTCTTCAGTCTGGAGGAGGTAGGCACACACACACACCGTATTCTGTATGACCCTTGTGGTAGGTCCTCCTATTCCTGTCGTACCATAACCTTTCTCTTCTTCTCTCCCTCCTCCTCTCCCCTCCCCTCCTCTCCTCCCCTCTCCTCCTTTCCTTTCTCCTCTCCTCCTCCCCTCTCCTCCCCTACTCTCCTCTCTCCCCTCCCCTCCTCTCCTCCCCTCTCCTCCTTTCCTTTCTCCTCTCCTCCTCCCTCTCCTCCCCTACTCTCCTCTCTCCTCTCCCTTCTCTCCTCCCCTCTCCTCCTTTCCTTTCTCCTCTCCTCCTCTCCTCTCCTCCTCTGCCCTCCTCCTCTCCTCTCCTCCTCTCCTCCCCTCTCCTCCTTTCCTTTCTCCTCTCCTACCTTCCTCTCCTCCTCTGCCCTCCTCCTCTCCTCTCCTCCTCTCCTCCCTCTCCTCCTTTCCTTTCTCCTCTCCTACCTTCCTCTCCTCCTCTCCTCTCCTCCTCTCCTCCCCTCTCCTCCTTTCCTTTCTCCTCTCCTACTTCCTCTCCTCCTCTGCCCTCCTCCTCTCCTCTCCTCCTCTCCTCCCCTCTCCTCCTTTCCTTTCTCCTCTCCTACCTTCCTCTCCTCCTCTCCTCCTCTCCTCTCCTCTCCTCCTCTCCTCCTCTCCTCCTCTCCTCTCCTCCTCTCCTCTTCCTGTACAGGTGAGCTACTACTTCCCCCTGAAGACTCTGTGGCGCTCCTTCTTCGCCGCCCTGGTGGCTGCCTTTGTGCTGCGCTCCATCAACCCCTTCGGCAACAGCCGCCTGGTCCTGTTCTACGTGGAGTACCACACCCCTGGTACCTGTTTGAGCTCCTCCCCTTCATCCTGCTGGGTGTGTTCGGGGGCCTGTGGGGCGCCTTCTTCATCCGCGCCAACATCGCCTGGTGCCGCCGGCGCAAGTCCACACGCTTCGGTGAGCAGATCCGCCCAGAGATTACAGCCCCTCTTAAGCACGGGCCTTGTTAGCGGAAGGAGCCGGCCGGAACGAGGCTCGGCCGTGAAGGGGGGCGTTTCTGGTGGTTTTCTACTGGTGTGGGGGGGGGGGGGGGTCCCATTGGGCCCCTCTGTTGCTCGGAATGTTTGGGTCTCCCTTGAGGAGAAACACAGCTTATATAACACATTATATAACGCATTATATAGCACCGCATAGGACAGTCGTGATAGCAAGACACAGTCAACATGACGTCAGGGCGTGTTTGAATGGCTACGATTTCTAACGATTCTTTCTACGATTTCTAAGTGGCTCTCGATCCACACACGAGGCATGCTCGGTATGACACAAACCCCCGCTCTCTAAGCCCGCTCTGACCTCTCGGCGACCCCCCCCCCCCCCCCCCCAGGAAAGTACCCGGTGCTGGAGGTGATCCTGGTGGCGGCGGTGACGGCCATCGTGGCGTTCCCCAACCCGTACACGCGGCAGAACACCAGCGAGCTGATCAAGGAGCTGTTCACAGACTGCGGCCCGCTGGAGTCGTCCCAGCTCTGCCAGTACCAGCCTGAGGACGGACTCCAGAGGGCCTTCGTCGAGGTGCCCAACCGGCCTGCCGGGCCCGGCGTCTACGCCGCCATGTGGCAGCTGTGCCTGGCGCTCATCTTCAAGATCATCATGACCATCTTCACCTTCGGGCTGAAGGTGAGGGGAGGGGCGAGGGGGGGGGGGGGGGGAGGGGGGATGGGGAGACCTGGGTGTTGGTGGGGGGAACCGTGAATCTAGATTCGGTCTAGATGGCGGGGGTCAGATGGCTGAGCGGTTAGGGAATCGGGCTATTAATCAGAAGGTTGACGGTTCGATTCCCGGCCGTGCAAAATGACGTTGTGTCCTTGGGCAAGGCACTTCACCCTACTTGCCTCTGGGGGGGGAATGTCCCTGTACTTACTGTAAGTCGCTCTGGATAAGAGCGTCTGCTAAATGACTAAATGTAAAATGTAGATCTAGATCAGTTGGAGGTGTTCTCATGACTCCCCCCTCCTCCCCTCCTCTCCCCCGTCCTCCCCCAGGTCCCGTCAGGCCTGTTCATCCCCAGCATGGCCATCGGGGCGATCGCCGGGCGCATCGTGGCATCGCCATGGAGCAGCTGGCCTACTACCACCACGACTGGTTCATGTTCAAGGAGTGGTGCGAGGTGGGAGCCGACTGCATCACCCCGGGGCTGTACGCCATGGTGGGGGCCGCAGCCTGCCTGGTGAGTCTGGGGGGGCAAGGATGGGAGAGTGTGTGAGGGGGCAAGGATGGGAGAGTGTGTGAGGGGGCAAGGATGGGAGAGTGTGTGAGGGGGCAAGGATGGGAGAGTGTGTGAGGGGGCAAGATGGGAGAGTGTGTGAGGGGGCAAGGATGGGAGAGTGTGTCTGGCCGTCAAAGAACGATCTAACGTATGATCTGCGTGTGTTGTTTGTGGTCCGGTTGGCGTGGCAGGCGGCGTGACGAGGATGACCGTGTCCCTGGTGGTCATCGTGTTCGAGCTGACCGGGGGGCTGGAGTACATCGTGCCCTCATGGCGGCGGTGATGACCAGCAAGTGGGTGGGCGACGCCTTCGGGCGCGAGGGCATCTACGAGGCGCACATCCGCCTCAACGGCTACCCCTTCCTGGACGCCAAGGAGGAGTTCACACACACCACCCTCGCACGAGACGTGAGGGCGCGCCATCTGTGTGTGTTTGTGTGTGTCTGTGTGTGTGTGTCTGTGTGTGTGTATCTGTGTGTGTGTGTGTGTCGGTGTCTGTTTGTGTGTGTGTCTGTGTATCTGTGTGTGTGTATCTGTGTGTGTGTGTCGGTGTCTGTTTGTGTGTATCTGTGTGCGTGTGTTGTGTGTGTGTGTGTTAGTATGTGTGCATCTGTGTGTATCTGTGTGTGTGTCTGTCTGTGTGTATCTGTGTGTGTGTCGGTGTCTGTTTGTGTGTGTATCTGTGTGTGTGTCTGTCTGTGTGTATCTGTGTGTGTGTCGGTGTCGGTGTCTGTGTGTATCTGTGTGTGTGTCTGTGTGTGTTGTGTGTGTGTGTTAGTATGTGTGTATCTGTATGTGTGTCTCTGTGTATCTGTGTGTGTTAGTGTGTATGTGTGTATCTGTATCTGTGTGTGTCTGTTTTCCGGACGTGTTTGTCGAGTGACTGATGAGGTCGTTTCCCCCCCTCCCCCCCAGGTGATGCGTCCTCGCCGTAGCGACCCCCCTCTGGCGGTGCTGACCCAGGACGACCTGACGGTGGAGGACCTGCAGGTCGTCATCAACGACACCAGCTACAACGGCTTCCCCGTCATCGTCTCCAAGGAGTCCCAGAGGCTGGTGGGCTTCGCCCTGCGCAGGGACATCACCATCGCCATAGGTAACGGAGGAGGAGGGGGAGGAGAGGAGGAGGAGGGGAGGAGGAGAGGAAGAGAAAAGGACGAGAGGAGGAGGAGGAGGAGGAGGAGGGGAAGAGAAGAGGAGAGGAGAGGAGGAGGAGGAGAGGAGGGGAAGAGGAGGAGGAGAGGAGGAGGAGGCCCGAGTAGACAGAAGGGACTTTACTTCTTTTCTTTTTTTGGTTGCTAATTCACTATCTTTCTTGCTTGCCTGCTCTCCTTCTCACCCTTACTCCCTCCCCTCTCTCCCACCTCCACGCCTCATTGCACCTTCCACCTTCCCCCTCCTCCACCTCCCCTCCTCCACCTCCCCTCCTCCACCTCCCCTCCCTCCACCCCTACAGAGAACGCGCGGCGTAAGCAGGAGGGCATCTTGCTGAGCTCGCGGGTCTACTTCACGCAGCACGCCCCCCGCCATGCCCGCCGACAGCCCCCGCCCCCTCAAGCTGCGCAGCATCCTGGACATGAGCCCCTTCACCGTCACCGACCACACGCCCATGGAGATCGTGGTGGACATCTTCCGGAAGCTGGGGCTCCGACAGTGTCTGGTCACTCACAACGGGTGAGGAGGGGGGGAGGGAGGAAGGAAGGGTGGAATGGAGGGTGGGCATGGGGGGAAAGGGGAGGGGGGGTGGGGGGAGGGAGGGAGGGAGGGAGGAAGGGGGGAGGGAGGAAGGAAGGGTGGAATGGGGGGTAAAGGGGAGGGGGGGTGGGGGGAGGGAGGGAGGAAGGGAGGGAGAAGGGGGGGAGGGAGGAAGGAAGGGTGGAATGGGGGGTGGGCATGGGGAAAAGGGGAGGGGGGGAGGGAGGAAGGTGGAGGGAGGAAGGTGGAGGGAGGAAGGTGGAGGGAGGGGGAGGGAGAGGGGGAGGGAGGGAGCCTGGAGGTAGAGAAAGAAGAACTAAGAAAACAGAGAAAGCACTCCAGTCTTTCCTTCTCTCTTTCCTCCCCCCACCCCCACCCCCCCCCCCCTCACACACACACACGCGCTCCGTAACAGCAGGGTGATGCATGGCTGCTGGGAGCCTTGAGGTCCTGACCGTGTTAACCTGCATGGCTTGATTAACTGCTGCTTCACAACCCACCCAACGTAGTCCACCGCTAAAGCCCCCTCAGGAGTCAACACTGCCGGACTAAACACTGCCGACTAGCATGCTATTTCTGAAGAGGGAGTGTGGAGTCTGTCGTAGAGAGCATGAGCACCAGTTAAAGCATGTATTGTAAGATATACATTTACATTACATTTAGTCATTTAGCAGACGCTCTTATCCAGAGCGACTTACAGTAAGTACAGGGACATTCCCCGAGGCAAGTAGGGTGAAGTGCCTTGCCCAAGGACACAACGTCATTAGACACGGCCGGGAATCGAACCAGCGACATTCTGATTACTAGCCCGATTCTCTAACCGCTCAGCCACCTGACTCCCAAGATATATGCTTGAGGTAAAAGGAATGAGGGAAAGCTGAAGTTGGTATCTAGTGGAGGAGAAAGGTAAGCGAGGCAGCTGCAGTCGCTCACGTTGTGGTCATATACAGTCAGTTTAACTCAGGTTAGAATTTTGTTTTAAGTTCACATTCTCAGCTGATTTTGTGGAAAGGATTTGCCAGGTCACATGTTGGGAGTTAGTTCTGTGTTGTGTCGCTGTATTGTATGTTTTATGGTAAACACGCACCACTGAGACACCTGCTGGACAGAGGCGGTATTACAGTACATTAATAAACTAGTTACTAGTACATTAATATGTAGGACAGAAATATGGTATATTATTGTAGTTCAGTAAGTAAACACAAATCTCAAGGTGTTTGATGGCAGTTTGTTACTAAGCATGATCAGACCTGGAGCAGTGAGGAGGGAGACCACAGATGACAGCAATTCGTTGTTTTACATATTATTTTTCTGTATTCTTTTATTTGTTTTTAGATTAGATTAGATTACATTAGATTCAACTTTATTGTCATTGCACAGAGTACAGTACTGAGGCAACGAAATGCAGTTTAGCATCTACCCAGAAGTGGAAAAACAGCAAAAAGTGCAGAGCATGGCATGTGTAAAGTGCAATAAGTGAACAAATAGACACAAATAGACAGTAAATACAAACAGCATTTAGCATCTGCGTTTAAAGTAAAATTTCATTCAAGGCCCACACATATAAAATATTTCATAAATGCATGATTACTGAGAATATATTTTTATGTACTCCTAGCACTCCTCAACACATCTGATTTCCATCCTGAGTTAATAGATAAATAGTAATAATAATATAAATAAATAATAATTTGCACAAATAACATAGATAAACACAATCCAACTGACAGTCATATAAAGTAATTAAGAAGAAGTTAAGAAATCAAGTAGGTCATCTTTTTATTTCGTTTATTAGTTCATGCAATGTTGTCGTGTCATGTTGCCTCCTACGTTAAATTATTATTTATGTTCTGTATGTTTTCAGTTTGTATGCTTTGAGCTGTTGTATCTCCCTCTCTCCCCCTGTGTTCTGTGGGCGAGTGAGTGTGTGTGTGTGTGTGTGTTGTCTGTGTACCTGGCCCTGCAGTGTGTTCAGTAACAGGTGTGTGTTGCAGGATTGTTTTGGGCATCATCACTAAGAAGAATATCTTAGAGCACCTGGAGGAGCTCAAGCACAACGTGGAGCCCCTGGTGACTAGCCCCGCCCCCCTGACCTCCGACCCCAACCCCCTTCCCCTCTCCACCTGTAGGCCCCGCCTCTAAGGAGGGACGCATGAAACTTGTGTGTAAATGACTGACAGTTCCCCCTGACCAATAGGAGACTGCCTTTTTTTCTACTCTGTTTCACTCACACACTTTGCAGTGGAGCTGTTTGGTTTGTGTTTACCACCCCTGTATTGCCTAGAAAAACACCAATGTGAATCTCCACTTATCACTGGTTACCGATTATACCTGACTTAAGTTGTAATATCGATGTATGTCCAAGCTCTGTCAGCATCACTGACTGACGTTGGTCCTTTATTAGAGCTCTCTCAGTATACTCAATTGGTATTGGTCGCCGTTTTAAAATTGTCAGTTTACTTGATTGCTATTGGTCCTGTAATCCTGGATCTGAGCGGGAACTGTCGCTAAAAGCCTGAGTAGACTAGCTTCACTTTAGCCTCCCATTCATACCTACTAGAGCTTCCTTTAGCAGTGTTCATCACTTCCTGTTTACATGGTTACTTAAACATACAGTATTACAGTAGATAGACAGCATGAATAGAAATATATAATATGTATATTTATAATAGTTTTTTTATACTCTTGACTACCGAGTCTTGTATTCCTACAGACGTGTCGTCATGTCTCTGGTTGTAGAATTAATCTGTGTGTGTGTGTCTTCTTTTGAATCCCCATACCTACCACACACAAGTCATGTCACCCTGAAAAAAAACCATAAAAGAAGACACTCACTTTTGGACCTCGATGAACTAACTGTTTTTTTCCCCCCCTCCTTTTTTCATTTGTTTTTGTTTTTGAACTCCCTTCCTTATTCCCTCTTCCTTCCTCCCTCTCTCGCCTGGGTCTCCGTCCGGCAGATCGATGACATCTGACCCAGCGCTGCATAGCGCCGGCGCCCTAACCACTTGGCGAGTAACCGCCTTGGGGAAGCGGACCTCTACTCTTGGTGTTATATATATTTTTTTTTTTGGGGGGGGGGGGGAATCACTGGGGGAGGGGGAGGGGAAGAAGACAGTTCCATCCCTCATTCCCACCCCCCCCCCCCTCTCCCTCCCCCCGCCATCCTGCGTAGTGAGAGAGTGAACTGTAGTGTTGTCGTGGGTGATGATGATGATGATTCTAGCAGTCATAGGAGGCTATGGGCTAGCCCATCTGTGTGGTGGTGATCGTGGTAGTAAACAAACAACCCAATCCCTGCCCTCTCCTGATTCTCCACCAGTCCCCCACCTTGACCTCACCTGACCCCACCCCATCTCTGCTGCGCTGTTTTCATGTCCCCCGAGTTACCGTAGCGACTGTAGCGACTTCCTTTCTAAGAGGTGCTCTCACTTCCCACAGTTCTCTCCTCCATTGCAGACCTGAGTCGCAACAGCAGTGTTTCTGTTCTGTCAAACCCTGCAGGGGGGGGGGGGGGTGTTGGATTTGGTTCGCCTTGGAACCAACCGACTCAACTTACTGCTGTGTCGCAAAGTCCGGCGAACTTGGAAATCTGAATCGAGCACACCCCTAAACCCAGACGTTTGTGGGGGAACAGACAGCGTTTGGGTCCCAGGTCTGGACTGTGTTGGAGCTTCATCGCTCACAGACAATCCTCTCCAGACAATCAGCTCAACTCTGATCTCAAAATATCTCTCCTCTTTCTCCAACTTTAACACCTCAAACTACAACTAAAACATTCTCATGGCTGAATTCAAGATCACAATGTCTACCAGTTCAATTATGGTGAAGATATCTAGATGCACACTTGTTGTCCTTTTAATACTATGGCGTAAATGTACTTCGATTGGCCATATTTGTAGTCCAAGCCTTATTTGTAGTCCATAAAGTGCTCTTGAATCAGCATGGGACCTCTTGACTTGACTTCAGGTGGACACAGACCACGTGGATGGTCGGCTATCTTACTGGTTGGTGGTTAAGGCTGGGCTGTTTCTCTGTGTTCACTTCCTCCTTCCTGTAGGATCCTGTTCATTTCCTGTTTATTTCCTGTTTGGCTCTCACCTCTGAGCATGTCCCCCATGAAGCGTCCAAACTGTTCTCTAACCAGAATCCCTAGAGTCACTTTAAGCCACGTCTCAAACGTCACCCTATCAGACCCCCTGAAGTGCACCGCTGTAGTCTTCCTGAAAGTAGCACACCAGGAAGAAGTGCACGGGGGGGGGGGGGTAGGGTGCCGTATGAGGCATGCTTCCCTCACCCTTGTCTCCTCCCACTTTGCTAAGCACCAATGAGAGCCATGTTTTTGTTGCTGTGGCGATGTCACGGTCAGCAGAGTGGTTAAAAGGTGCAGACTACGTTTCAACGTTGTTTTGGGTAAAAAATAAATAAAAGGCCTGTCGTTTAAGAACCTGTTATTGTCTCACGGCATCAAATCCTAATTTAGTGTCTTGAAAAAGTGTTTGATTTGCTTTGGAAGTTAATTATTAATCAAGCTAAATCTATTATTTGCTTCAGCTAGATCATTCTGATCCCTCAGACCTTAACCCAAGCTGTTTAACCACTCTCTCGCCAACAAAAAGATGACGTCATTTTCTTTTCCACACGCCTGTCATCCAGCCCCCTACCGGCTTACTCATCCTGATTGTGTGTCTCTCTCCTCTCTCCCTCTCTCCCTTCCCTCTCTTTCTTTCTCTCTCCTCTCTCTCTTTCTCTCTATCTCTCCCTCTCTCCCTTCCCTCTCTCTTTCTCTCTCCTCTCTCTCTCCTCTCTCCCTTCCCTCTCTTTCTTTCTTTCTCTCCCTCTCCTCTCTCTCTCTCTCTCTCTCTCTCTCCCTTCTCTCTCTGTCTCCCTCTCCTCTCTCTCCCTCCCTCTCTCTTTCTTCGACTGCTCTGTGTCTCCCCCTGCAGGAGGCTCCTTGGTATTATCACAAAAAAAGATATCCTCCGTCACATGGCCCAGATGGCCGACCCACATGGCCCAGATGGCCGACCAAGACCCCGCGTCCATCATGTTCAACTAGTCCCCTCCTTCCAGGACCGCCCGGGGGACGAGAGCGAGGAGGAGGAGGTGGTGCGCCTGCTGGACGGCCCCGACCTCTGACCCCGACCCTCCGCTACCCCCCCTCCCCCCGTCCCCATCCCCCCCCCCCCCCCCACCCCCCCAGAAACATTAACTCCCTAACACTAAAGCTGACTGAGCGCCGAGAGACCTGCCTGTCGCCCCCTAGTGGAGCAGGGGGAGAATGGAGGAGGTTCTTCTGTGTCACTGGTTGCTTGAGGAGACTTGTTGTTGACTTGACGTGTTGTGGCCGGGATAGACGGGAGGTTAGACGCAGTTTATGAGGAATGCACTTTTAGTACACCGTACACACACACACACACATCTAACGTCTGCCAGTAACGCACGCACACCACATATAAGCAGCATGTCGTTTTGTTTTTCCCTCACACACACTGCCCAAACCTCCTATATCTAAACACACACAGACACTCTTTGTGGTCCCCTGCTATCGCCCTTTTCCCATTGGCTCGCCATGGGACGTGGGGGTTTCTGAGGGGTCAAAGGTCAGAATGATCCGCTGGGATGCGAGGAGGGACCTACAAACAACCTCTACTTTCTGACTGGTCGGTCAGATGTCAGGTGATGCCCGCAGCGCCCAATCCCTGGCTCTCACTTCACCCAGCCCTCTTTAAAAAGAACATTGTTTACCTGTGAAGTGTGCGTGAAGCACGAGTGTGTGTGCGTATCACGAGCACCTCTACATTCCAATCAGGTTGTCAGGGTAACCTGTGAAAATTTTGCATACTCACCCAACCAATGGCGACCCCTGTCTTATAGTAGACTACTGCTTTCTTGATCTTAGATCGTGATCAAAGGGAGATTGCTTTAAAATGTGTGTGTGTGTGTGTGTTGCCATGTGAGGCAGGGAATTAGAAAGTACTGTAATTTAAGAAGAAGAAAAAAAATCTGTTTCTGATTCATTTGCAAACAGATGTACTAACAACCAGACAGGCCACCTGTTGAAGGGTGTGTGTGTGTGTGAATGTGAGAGTGTGTGTATGTTTATTTGTTCTGAGCCATGTCAGTGCTATGCTGCTGAGGTGTGTGTGTGTGTGTGTTAGATGGCTAGCTACCATCTCTTCAATCTTGAAGGCGGAGTGTAAATGTTAATAATAAAGGAAAAAAATAACTCAAGGTTGAGTTCATCTGTGTACTCCTGTTACTGGGGGAAAAAAATACTTTTTTCTTTCAAAACTATTACTGTTGCTACTACTTTTTAGTATTGATATCTGCATAATCAAGTAGCTTTTTACAGCCTGAGATGAAACTCAAGTCCAAACTGGAAATATTGCACCTGTTATTTCCTCCCCCAAGTGAATGAAATGAAAAGATGAAAATGGAGGAGGTGGGATGGTTGTGGTGCACTGTTGCTGGTGTCTCTAAGACTTCCCTCTTTCTGCTGTTTCATGCTTTGTGAGAAATGTGTCTTGTGTTTAATTAGGGACAGGATATTTGTCCTCTCTCTCTCGAGCGCACCCCACCCACCCACCCTTCTTGCTCCAGTCCCTTGGGGTTGGGGGAAACAAACACCCCCCCCCCCCCCCGAAAAAAACGCATGTTATTTAATTACCAAAACCAACAAAAAAAACTATTTTTAAACAGCAACTATTTCTAACACTCCATTTGTCCTTCTCAAAAGCATGGACTATCTCAGCTCAGGTTGCTGTAGCCTGTCATAGGAGACTCAGTTGTGCATTGCAGTGTATTGGACACTTATGAGTAACCACGTGTCTGAACAGAGATGTGATGAAACACTCTTTCACGCTGTCCCAGCTCACATCTGCGGAGATGTGACCAGGTAGGATTGGTCGAGGCAACATGTTGACGCATCCCCATTTGACCTTGTCACGTGGAGTAGATGTCTGTCACCGTGGCGACTGATCTGTCCGTATCCAGTGCAGGGTAAAGTGGCGGTTGGTTTGGGCTCTATAACACACTAATATTTTTTTGTTAATTTTTTTACACCACAGGAGTGAGTCATCTGACTTGTGCGCTCATCTCTCAAACCTCCCTCCCCCCCCGTCCCCTCCTCTTCCTCGTACCGGCTGAGGTGTGTGTGTGTGTGTGTGGAGAGGTGGTCGGCGTCACTGTTTCTGCGTTGGCCTCTCTCTTTTCAGTGACTTCCCTGCTGTCACCACGGCAACCAAGGCATTTATGTTTCCCTGTGGTATTGCCTCACACTGTAGTGTTACACACATCTCAATGCCCCCCCCCCTTACTTTTTTTTATTTATGGCTAGTGTTTAGAGTTGTACATGATGAAGAATTTTATGTATGATTATTACATTGATGGTTTGATTGTACATTTAAAACAAAATATGTAAAGATTAAACATTTTGTTTCAAATAAAAAAATGTTGAAGTTGCCTTGACTGTATGATAATTCATACTGTGGTTATTCATATTATTTACTTGTCACAAAACTCGACGAGTCACCTGCGGAGGTGAGGAAACGGGTGAAATAATGTATCGTGTATTTTGAGGGAACTATTCCTTTAAAGCTCAACATTCTGACTGCTGTCAGAGAATCAAGTACAGTGACTTGGCACACTGGATGGTGAACCTTTATGGTGGGTGGGGAGGCGAGGGGGGGAGGGTGGCGAGGCGGCACTTTGCCTCCCAGACTTCCAGCACAGACTTGTCTTTGTGAAGCAAGTTCCCGTGGGAGTTCAGAGCAGCACAAAGAACAGAGCCCAGAAGCTAGCTCTCTCTTTGGAGTTAGCCTCAGTCGACCACTTAAGGCCCTCCTTCCCTCTTTCCTTCCCTCCCTCCCTCCTTCCTTCCCTCCCTCCCTCCCTCCCTCTTTCCCTCCCTCCCTACGGTCAGGTCAGGACAGGGTTAGCACTTAGACTGGGCCCCCGTTGATGTGTCAGGCCACTCGCTCCTGGCAACCATTGGAGGAAGAAAAGGATGGGATAAATGCAGAGCAAGGATTTATTCGACAGACGCTTCCTGCTTGTGTGTCCTGTCTCTGCTCCTTGCTTGCGTGTATCAGTGCTGTAAGGCTAATACACCTTTCTTCTCTTATCATGGTACATGCACCAGTGGTCACAAGGCCTAACTTGGTTGTGGGTTCACATACTGCAGCTCACAGGGTTCCTGCAGGTTTCAGTAAGTCAAATTTAAGACCTTTAAGACATTTTAAGACCATCAAGATTGAAATTAAAGACGCATTACAAAAAAAAAAGCATTAATTTGTAACCACTAATTGGACATGTCTAATCTAGACCAGCCACAGTAGTTATGGTAACAAGATGGCCTCCTTTGTTCAAGAACAGCAGAAGCTGGCAGTGTGATTGGAGGAGTCAGGTGACAAGATGAGGTGTCCGTGGCCTTCTGTCTTCGTGTTCCACACGAGAGAGAATTTGTGTGGGAGGGTATTTGACAGAAAGAGGGAGTGTGGGGGTTAGGGCAAGAGAAAATACAGGCTGTGTGTGTGTGTGTGTGAGAAAGGACGACACTGGCGTTTTTTTTTTATTTTTTTACAATGACCGAACCAGGAAACCATGGTAACACAGCAGACAAGTTTATTTTATATCCACTACAAAACAGAGGCATACCCAGAGCACTGTTTAAAGCAGAACAATATTCAAGCCTCCCTCAATTTCCCGCTCCACCCTCCTGTCAAAATAAAACTGCCTGGGAAGAAAATCTAAAGAAAGTCTGACCTCCATACCTGTCCGGTCATCATGCAGCAGAAAGCATTGTAGCCTCAATTCAGGTAAGTTAGTGATCTGGGGCCTGACACCAGAACATAATACCAGATGGGAAAATAAAAAGGCTAATAAAACTGAGAAAGAAATAAAATCTGTTACAGGCCTACTGGGAAACACTGGGGTGACATAAGTCTGAATATAATCATATTATTTCTAACTAATGTCATCACTCAAATCGGTCTACAGTGGATAATAGGCCTAATAATAAATCAAAATTCTAACACTTTTTTTTCCTCATAAATGTTTTAAATGAATACAAATTGTGAGGGGGTTTTGAGGATGCTACCACTACGAAAAGGTATGAAGCCCTAGTCAGGTACATTCCATCACATCGTGTGAATACAGAGGTCCACCTGGCTTGCTCATTTAGGTTTGGTATACTCTATATCACAGACTCAGACTAGGGAGACAATATACGTTCAAATCGTCAGGTTCAGCATGCATTTTTATTATAGATCCCACTGAAGCAGCAGGGTTGTTGTCGAACAGTGGTTTTGATGCACTGAGTCCTTTAAGACGTTGCAACTAAAGACGCTGTTCATTGTCAAGGAATACACGCTGAGGAAATAACAACTACAGTAAGAAATAAAAATATATATTTTTTTGTGTGTGTGTTAGTGAAAGATTGCTTACCTGAATGGATTATGGGTTAATAAAGTACTGACAACAAATCAACATTGCCAGGCTGTATATGCCTCTTATGTTTTCTTCTTCTCATCATTACATTACTTATCAAATGACTTGATTCTCCCCTTGTGTACATTCAGCATGGAAATCCAGAAGCATGACAAATGACACAACGTCTTCCACTGGTTGATCTATTCTCCAGAGAAAAGATAAACCTCATACGAGGTTGACAGTTTGTTCTATTCGAACACACAGCCTAAAGATTTGTTCTTGACCAAATTTTTTTTTGGGGGGGGGGACAGTTGTTTTTGTTTACATGTTGTTGTTGTTATTTACGAGGGGTAATGCATAGCAGAATCCTCTGTCACTAGGGGTCGTTATGTGGTCGTCCTCACACATGGCTTTCGTAGATCACCAGACCAGGTGGGCTCTGATTGGCCACCTCTGACTCCGCCTCCGGCTCCGACACCACCTCTAACACCGGCTCCGGCACAGCCTCCGTCACCGCCTCCGGCACAGCCTCCGACACCGCCTCCGGCACAGCCTCCGGCACCGCCTCCGGCACAGCCTCCTGTTCCGGCTCTTCCTGTTCCTGTTCGGAGCCATGCTCCTCCGACTCCTGATCCAGATGCACGGAAGCCAATGGGGGAGGGGATGAGGGTGTGGTCTCTGGGAGGGGCGGGGCTTCAATGCTGCAGTACCCCGTGATGGCCAGCGGGGGGTGGATGGACACCTGGATGGCAATGTGCTGCGGCTGCTCGTGGAGGGACGCGTCGTCGGAATCGGCGGCGGGCGACTCGCTCCGCTCCCTCTCCCGCTCCCGCAGGATGGTGAAGACGTCCCCGGCCCCGAGCATGCGGCAGCCCAGGTCGCGGTGGCCCTCGGGGGCCTGGCGGAGAAAGGTGTGCCTCATCTCCTCCACCCCCACCACCTCCAGGATATCCTCCATGAAGGTGCGGCAGTTCATGATGAGCGGCGGCAGGGGGATGCTGCGGGCCAGCTCTTCGATGTAGCGGGCGAACTCCATGGTCTTGAACTGGGTCACCTTGGCCAGCTCCAGGGTCTTGGCCGAGGTGATGATGGGGATGCGCTTGGCGATCTCGAAGGCCTTCTGGAGCTTCTCGGCGCCCTCGGTGCGGAAGAACTCGTTGATGGCCTTCTCTGTCTTCTTCAGGTGGCTGGACATCATGCAGAGGCGCGTGATGTTGAGCGCCATGATGATGGTGAAGGTGACGAGGCACACCACCATGTAGTAGACGCCCATGTCGCCGCGGGTGATGACCACTCGCAGCGTCACCGTGCAGTTGGAGGCGCCGTGCGCGTTGGACGCCACGCACGTGTACTTGCCGCGGTCGGAGAAGGTGATGGCGGTGATGTTGAGGACGCCGTTGTCCAGCAGCCACCACTTGCCATCTGGAGGGAGGGAGGGGGAAAAGAGGGAGGGAGGGAGGGGGAAAAAGGGAGAGGGAGGGAGGGGGGAAAAGGGAGAGGGAGGGAGGGACGGAGGGAGGGAGGGGGAAAAGAGGGAGGGAGGGAGGGGGAAAAGGGAGAGGGAGGGAGGGGGAAGAGAGAGAGGGAGGGAGGGAGGGGGGGGATAGAGGGAGGGAGGGGGGGGAGAGAGGGAGGGAGGGAGGGGGGGGAGAGAGGGAGGGAGGGGGAAAATAGAGAGGGAGGGAGGGGGAAAAGACAGAGGGAAGAGAGGGAGGGAGGGAGGGAGGGGGGGAGAGAGGGAGGGGGGGAGAGAGGGAGGGAGGGGAGAGAGGGAGGGAGGTCTTTACAACTGAGCACTTTAGGATGATGGAGAATCAATGATCATCAGTGGTACAAAAAGTAAATAAGAAAACACAGCCACCTCCTGATCATCGTGAGGGAACTCATGTCTGGAGTGTGTGCATGGGGAAGGCTCTGCTGAGCCATGGCCAGATAACTGACATCAGCTCTTCTACTGCCTCTCAGCCACTGTGAGAGCGTGTCGAGGGCCCTGAGTCAAACCCAGACCTGCTTACTCTGCTTCCAAGCCTGAAGGGGCCCTGACTCTTAACTTATTTATAGAATCAGTCCTTGTGACGAAATTGCATTATGCTTTGGCAATGTAGCTCAATTCATTCATTGCCAACCCTGCCCCCGGAAACTTATGAAATAAACTCTGGCAACAAACAAACAGCAATTAATTTATCCACAAAGGGTTTCCATTGAGCCATTAATATACTCCTGCAAACAGCACAGGCTGCCATGGCTCTCTGCCTTCGCTTACGGGTGACGGGTTAAGATCTTAGCGATGGAAAAATCGTTTTTCTCGATGAGTTTGAGCCGGCAGTGACCTTGTTCTCTTGCTCTCTCGCTCTCTCTCTCGTGTTACATTTTTAAATAGGGGGAGGAACCAGGGGCTGCCAGGAAAAGTAGACTGCTAGGGGGAAGGTTAGGTACAAGTTCCGTCGTTTCTACGCAAATGAGCTAGACTGTGTACACGGGGAGGCACAGGAAGTATCTCACAGGATCTGGTTAGGGGGGGGAGATAAATGTTTCCTGATCACAAAAAACATCTAAAAAGACCTAGAATAATATGTTCAGGAGGCCCGAGTACTGCTCGTATCCTACCGGTTTTCCACCCCATAACAAAAGCCCTCATGTTCACATCACAGGAAGGGAAGTTCACAGCAAATATGAAGCACTCTGCCACCATGCACCATCCACTATTTACCATCGACGTATCCTGTTACAGTCCTGCCTCAAGTCTGTGGTTTGTTACTGTGTAAGATGGACGACGGTCTCCCCCCTCGGCTCCACTCCTCCTCTTCCCCCTCCTCCTCTGAGCAGATTCTGACTGCTCCTTCCGAGTGGGAGGTTGTCAGAGAGAGGACCGCTTGGAGGGTGAGACAAACCTAGGAGGCTAAGCTAGGGGCTGTGGAAGCAGGCAACACTCACAGCTTGTGCCCCCCCCCCCCCCCCCCCCCCCCCGAATGAGAGGAGGAAATGTATGCCAGGCGACATTGGCCGGTGTTTCTGTGATGAGGGACACGGTTCTAATTTTACCTCATCGCCGTCCCTCTGCAGTGTTCCAGGCTTACTGCTGCTCAGTGGCTGACTGTGTGTGTGTGTGTGTGTGTGTGTGTGTGTGTGTGGTTGACATCCACACCTTGCACCTGGTACCTCTTTACTAATGACTTTGCTATGACAGATGATACGGCAGTGTCTTTGTGAGGCTGGAGAGCGAGTGAGGGAGAGCGAAAGAGAGAGAGGTTAAAAAACCCCAAACAGCACTGAGAATCCTGGGCAACCATGCAGCAGTAACTACTATACCTGTCCCAACAGGTTAGTAACAGAGATAGGTGGAGACAGTACAGTAAACTGCACATTCCAAATGAATAATAGAATCCCACTTCAGACAGAACGAGGTCTTCTACAACTTTGGAAAAGATCCATGCAACAGGAAATAGGATCTGTGCTTGTTTAAGACACACTTTTGTTGAATAACTGTGAGCAGGCACGAGTTGTGACATGCCTTCCCTCGAACTAAGGGCCGCCCAAATGGGTCTCATCTAGGACATGTCCGAAGGATCCATACCTTTTAAAGATAGTAACAATGACAGGAAGGAGGAGAAAGCTTCTTCTATAACTGTAGTCAGTTACTTAGAATTGCCTAGAGGAACTGATAATAATGTAGGCCAGCTAAGAATGGTGCAACTTGTAGTAACTTGACACTATCTGTATTTTTTTTTCTTCATAATCTCATTTCTGTATGTACAGCCATGGCTATGTCAAGGCCAGGATATTGGGTATCTCTCTGTTGTGTTGTGTACTATGTATTAAGTGTCTTCTCTTACGCAACTGATTCTGAACCAGCTTCTGGGACAAAAAATGTAGAGTATCGAGATCATCATTGTTGGCGCTCTTTACTAACTAGGGAGGGTTACTATGTTTAGATCCTCTGGTTTGACCACAGCGTTATTGCTACGATTATCTCTGAACAGCTATAATCACATCAGTATTCTTATACAGGAATATCACTGTTGACAGTCTGACAGTGACCTTCAGATGAAATCCCTCTCTCTCGCTGTGATCTGGTTAGTGCACAAAGGGGAGTTCTTTAACAAGGCTGACTGACAGCTGTCAACCACAGATTATACACTAGGCTGGATGGTTTATGGTTGATTTTAATTTTTTATAGCAATATTTTTTGCCTCTACTGTCAATAGACATGACTTATATAGCTAGCAGAGTGGTGTTGGGAGAGGAATGATAGTTTTGTGAGCCTTCACGTTATCCAGCACAAAGATAAGTGCCACTGTCGTGGTGTGCCATTTGACGGCTTTTGACTCACCACTCATCTCCGTGTCTAGCTGCATTCCGTGGGAGTTGTACCACTGTATATTCGGGAACGGTTCTCCGGTGACGTTGCAATCTATCAGTGCGCAGTTTCCCTCCCGGGCGATGATCTGGCTAACTCCCTTAAACACCACGGGCACAAATCCACCATCTGCCGCTGTACCGTTCTCGGTTCTGTTTCCATCGGAAAAAGCCGATAAGGCCCCAGCGGTATAAACGGATATAACGGACACCAAAACTCTGATTGCGAAGCCACCGGACCAATTCATTTTCTCGGCTGATAGTCGTTCAGTTAATAAAGGCTAAATTGATTTGTGTCATTCCACATATCTCTTCATCTTTCACAGATTGGTTATCTCCTAATGATGATGGGAGAGCGTTTGGTTTTCACCTCCGACTCTTCAAAGATGTCACTGAAACAAAAAAACAGACCATCTTAAGGAAGGGTGCCAGTTTGTTACACTCGTACATTCATTTCTGTTTGAATACACCTACCAAATGAATACAATGCAGACCCTGACAAAAGACTTCGCTGTGACTGCGATGACCTCGTTAAGACTGCACACATTGGTTGTGTGGCATTATTTTTAGACAATATGTGGTGGTTGGCCAATAACTAGCTTCAGACTTCCAACGGGTTAGTTGTGTTGTTGCACTGAAAAACACAATTCGTTCGGTAGCTCAGCTGGCTCCGAGACCTACTGCAATCTAATCATTTGAATACTAGCTACTTGCATTCGGTCTGGGTCTATCTAGACTATGCTTTTTATATCCTAATTATCAGTTTTAAGACAATTAACGTAACAATTCAATTGGAAAAGGGGAATGCAGTGCTAAGGGGGACCGGGGGGAAATTACAGTAACCCCGCTAGCTATCAAACGTACTAGATAGCCACCCAATGTTAACTGGTTTGCAACTAGTTGGATACACTTTTTAAATAATTTGGTATGTTTAAAATTTGAACGTTATCCATCAAAAAAAGGGTTCTTTTCAGAACACAAAACCGATTATCATGATCTAGCTTGTTGGCCATCTAAAACCGAAGTATCGAGCTAGCTAGCTGGAAGGCTAGCACGCACACAACCCCTTATGTTGCAATAACGTTATCTTTGTCGGCTAACAATTTTCCAACAACGACGTCATGTATACTTACATCATAAATGTTCATCTTTTCCACTAAGATACCATCATAAGTAACCTTATTTAATAATAAACGTCAGCTTGTCGACGTTTTATGGCAACAACAATCCGCTACTCGTTCGCTGTCCCATCATCATCACCATCCACGTAGCTAGCTGTCCGCACGCAATGTTGCTGGTTTTGGACGTTTTTCTCTCTAGAAAAATTACCACAGCAATAGCATCACATGAACTAGGCTGGTTACTGGATACGAAGACTCAAGTGGTCGACATGGGCATATGTAGGCTACTGTAGTATATGTAAAACATTTAAAATAAAACGTTTGTGCTTTGTAGGCTATATTAAAAATAGTTATTTTGTATTTAGCGTGATCATATAAAAGAATAAGGGTAAGTTAATATGTTCAAATAAATAGCAGATTACAATCAAGAATCATGCAGAATTCAAAAAACACCTACTAAGACTTTACAACACAAATAAAGTAGACTGAAGGGTCTCGTTCTCTCTATCTCCATTAAGTGCGCGCTTCAGACAAGACCTTACTGTCCAAGGTCTCGGGGCAGCTTGCCAACAACCACTGCAGCATTCGATCGGATGTATTGACCCACTGTACTCACGAAGTGGTCAAATGACAATATACTCCATTTGCGGTCCTCGGAAACACTACCCTTTGTGTCAAAGACTTAACAAACCCACTAGAATAAGTATGCACATTAGGGAAATGTATAGTTCTACAAGTAAAAACTAAATAAACTGTCTTTGAATTGAATTACAGTCACCACCAACAAGAGCTATTGCAAAAGAACACTGGGATAAATGTCACAGTGCCAGTGTTGATAGTTGGTGGCTTCGCTCAGCTTCACCCAGGTCAGTCATATTTGGTTTTTTAGAAAACAATTATTGACCGACCTTCAAGCTGTTGTAATGGGTACAACTGACATGCTATATGAAGAAAAAAAAATATTCCTCTAGGCACTAAACCAAATCAATATCTCACTTTAGAAATAAACCGTTTCACATCCTTTAGGTGCTCTGAAGTGTTCATGGGAATGCTAAATCAGTTATGGGAAGGAAGTAGATTAATATTCAGATTTCTTTGGGATAAAGCAGGACTACACAGTAAAGCTACCACTTAAGTGACTTGAATATCACCGCAGCCTTGCAGCATACAGTACATATGACTCATAACAAAGTTTGCTAATGCAAAAAAGCTGAAACATCCTGAAGTGGGTCAGCTGTACTCTTTCGGTGCCACATGCTGAGGCTGAGGGCTGCTAGTGAGAAATGCTGGACCAAGTTCACATGTCTGTCGAATCTCAGAACAAATCAGAAACAGAATCAGAATAAGCTTTATTCGCCATGTAAGTTCACACAAACATGTCCTAGAATTTGCTGTGGCAGGCAGGTGCATTCGATGAACTCCTAAATCATTTAGAGTCTCCACTTGTAAAGGCGAGCCTGACTCAAACCAAAACACACTGCTGTGGGGTACAGTGTGTCGCCAGCACTACGACCCCCACAGGGGCGTCTCACATCGTTTGCAGTGTTGGGGAGTGGCAGTTTGTGAAAAAACGGCAATCGTAGTAAATTAGTTTCATTTTTTGTTCTTTCTTCCGTCACAATCCTCAGTATCATACATCGATCGGTCCACAGTTAAACTAAGTCAAACTGCAATAAATAAAGATTTTCATTTGTGTGTGTGTGTTAAAGGCTAGTTTCAAGAAATGCTTGTTACAATGTAAGTCAAGTTTGCAATGCCACCAACAAATAATAACAGTAAAGACAATACTGTAACTGACAATCAAAACCAATCGAAAACGATTTGCCATCTTTCCAACTGGGGACACTAGAAACACAATCACATAATGTCTCCAGGCTCCTATGAATCCTGGTCTTTGGCCTCAGGAGTAAATTGGGAACTTACTGTTCAAAATATGTCTAAGATAATACTAAATCACTTCAGTTTTCATTTAATAAGAGCCTCCTTGATGAGAGCAGACAGCCTCTTGAAAGCCTGTTGAGGGCGAGAGACAAATGGAGAGAAATAAAGAGAGGGTGAGATAGAGAAAGGAAAGAGTGGGAGAGTAGGTGAGTTTCAAGATTAATTAACTGGATGACCTCAGACATCAATGATGTGTGCATACATAACGCATGTTTGCTTGTGTGAGTGAGTGTGATATGTGTGTCTGTGTGTGTGTGTGTGTGTGTGTGTGTGTGTACCTCATCAATCTGTTGTGGTGTGGAGAGGGAGAAGGCAGCTCTAACATAAGGACAGGGTTCTGAGCTGTTGATCATGAACACTCCTCCGGGGACTAGCAGCACCTAGAAGCACACACACACACACACACACACACACACACAGACAATACAGGTTAGATCAACAGACAATATCTCGGTGCACGTTTGTGTGCTCATTTGTACATCATTTCAGAATCAGAATCTTTGATCGCCAAGTAAGTGTTCACAAACAAGGAATTTACTTTGGTGGGCAGGTGCATACGGTAAACATAATAAACATATTGAATCCTAAAATCTTTATTACGTTCTGTCCATGGCACTCAACCCTAACACAGTGTACGGTCTTAATTGTTCAGAGGAGAATGCTCCAATGCGCTCTATAATAGCCCAATTGTGCTTTCTAATTCTTGTCACACAGACGCCACGCTAATTCTTTTCATACAGAAAAGGGTTTGTGTGGAAGCGAGAGAGAGAGAGAGAGAGAGAGAGAGAGAGAGAGAGAGAGATGAGAGAGAGAGAGAGAGAGAGAGAGAGAGAGAGGAATAAAACGATAGGCCTTTGTGGATAAGGCTGCTTTCCATACACTATAAGCACACGCGCCTTGGCCTTAGTGCAAATCACCTGCTTTCCCTGATACAAAACAACAAAGACACGTGACCTGTCTTGCGTGCGTGCGTGTACATGTGTGTATGCAATACCGACCTCCTTCTCCAGAGCTTTCTCCATGATGAGCTGTTGTGTGTCTGAGACGTCCTTTAGTTTGATCCACAGGAACATGCCCGCTGCTGGTGCATGCCACTCAGCAACGTCTGCACACACAAACACACATACACGCGCACACGCACACACGCACACACACACACACAGAAGGTACTGAGCCTTGATGTTGATTGACAGTTATATCGATTTAGCCAAGGAACAGGGTGCTACAAGGCACTATAATGCTGCATGTTTTATGTTTAAAGGAGACTCGAATCGAAACCTGTCAGCCACTTGTCAGCAGAGGATATCATGGCATCTCGCTGTTTCCTGTAAAACTCAATCACCCTTCGAAGGGAAAAGAAACATGAGTTATCATTATATACTATGAGTTATTCATATATATTACTGCATCAGGGTGAGTGATGTGTGTGTGTGTGTGAGGCCTACCCATCTATATGGTTGAGGAAGCCCTCTTGGCCCCAGCCATGCAGCAGCTGAGTGACCATGAGCTGCAAGTAGAGGGAGATATAAGACAGCAGGACTGAATTCCCTGACCTATCCCATGCAGCTGAACCACACTATACATTTACATTTACATTTAGTCATTTAGCAGACGCTCTTATCCAGAGCGACTTACAGTAAGTACAGGGACATTCCCCAGAAGCAAGTAGGGTGAAGTGCCTTGCCCAAGGACACAATGTCATTTGGCACGGCCAGGAATCGAACTGGCAACCTTCAGATCACTAGCCCGATTCCCTAACCGCTCAGCCACCTGACTCCCTGTACAGTGGCACGGCACTTGGCTAGCGAACTCAGGTAGACGGCTAGGCTAGGAGGCCATAGTGGTGAGTTATCTGTTTTAGTAATTCGTGTAGGAAGATGTCTGTGTAAGACCAAAGGGAATGTCTGACGGCATATGATATCGTGCTGGGTCCTATCTTTCACATCCCCATCTCTCGTTACTTCCTCCTGTGAACTGTGGTCGAGATCGCACGGAACGCTGCGACAAGAGCAAAAAGTGCCTGTCAGCTCCAGTCAGAGGGCAGGGGGGGCGGAGTCAGCACGGCATCAACCTCTAACTCGGCACTGATTAAAATGTCTCCCGTTCCCTCTGCCTAACCTCGTCTTCCAGGAAACGCAGTCAATGATTGCTTTGAGTGACCTTTCAAAGAAGGTTTGTGTTGTGATCGCTACCTGCATCCAGCCTAACAGTCTATTCCGAAAAACCATTTGGTGGGGGTTGATCTGTCAACACTTTCACGGTTTCCCCCGCCAGACTAGTCCCAGGAAAAGAGGCCCACGAGAGATGTAAACAGAGGCTCACACGGGACGTGTACAGCCCAGAAAACAATCCCATCACGCGTGGTTTCCCCGAAACACAGAGTAGCGCTGTGTTTTAAAGGAGAGGGTGTGGGGGGGGGGATTTGATAAGAGAGGGGTGTAAGCAGAGGAGGAGGTCCTTCCACCTGTGTGAAGGTGCTGGTGTGCATGGTGGAGGCCTGAATGTGGAGAACCACTCTGTCCACCAGGGGCTTGGGTCCCGTTACAAAGCCTATCCTCAGTCTGCAAAATCAAGATAACACACACACACACACACACACTGGTTACTCCAGTGGAAAAAAACAACAATTTGTCAAGAGACCGTTCCTGTGTCCTCTATAGCTTTCCCACACAACACCACACACACACTGTGTGTGTGTACAGGGAGTTGCATGAAGTAATTAAATTGCTTGATGAACTGGAAAAACAAGCACTCAGTCGTAGCCCAAAGAGTAAACACACTGGTAAACGATGAGTACAAATCCTTGTGGAACAATCAATAACTGTTTAGGTCTACACCTTTGACCCTGTTGTTAACCCCTCTATCCAATCCAGAGTCTGTCTGTCTGCCTGCCTGTCCACCTTCTCGTCTGCCTGTCTGCCTGCCTGTCCACCTGCTCATCTGCCCGTCTGTCTGCCTGTCCACCTGCTCATCTGCCCGTCTGTCTGCCTGTCCACCTGCTCATCTGCCCGTCTGTCTGCCTGTCCACCTGCTCATCTGCCTGTCTGTGTGCGTGTCTGTCTGTCTGCCTGTCTGTCTGCATGTCTGTCTGCCTGTCTGTCTGCGTGTCTGTCTGCTTGTCTCACCCTGAGGAGAGGATCTTAGAGAAAGAGTCTGTCCGGAGGATTCTACCATCTACATCCATGGAGAGAAAAGTGGGTGCCCAGGGCTGAAAGGAAAAGAGAGAATAAGAGAGAGAATTAGAAACAGGGAAAAACATACAATTATACACATTTAAAGGACGTCATTAAACAGTAGGTTTGGTAAGACAAACAACAAATGCAGTCAGGGATGGATCTAGACCTTTTTACCTTATCAAACTGCAAGAAGTAATAGGGGTCATCCTCGATGATGAGCATGTCATACTGTCTTGCAAGCTACCCAAAACAGAGCAGCAGAAGTTAATTGAGCACCACAGGGGAAACCTCCCAACGCCTCGTCAGTTAGACCTCATTAACACTAGCGCTCTACTTCCTGGTTCCCTTTCCTTCCCCCCATGCATGAGTCAGGAGATTCTGTCTTCTTCTTCTCTCTTTCAATCAGCTGACAGAATATGCGGAATATGTTATCGTTATGATATATTATGGGCTGCCCCAGCAGGAGTCGCCGTCATACCTCATAGACTTCCTGCTTCCTCTGGGCTGCCATGGAGGCCCCGGTGGGGTTGCCCCCGTTGGGGATGGTGTAGAGCACCCTGGGGGCGGAGCTTCCGGGCCTGTGTACGTCCGACGGATCCCAGCGGGACAGCACCTCCTTCAGGCCAGAGGGGATCATGCCATGCTGGTCGCTGGGGACGTTAATGAGGTTACAGCCCAGTGGCTGGAGCTGAGGGTGAGGGAGGGAGGGAGGGAGGGAGAGAGAAAGAGAGAGAGGGAAGAGAGAGAGAGAGAGAGAGAGAGAGAGAGAGAGAGAGAGAGAGAGAGAGAGAGAGAGAGAGAGAGAGAGAGAGAGAGAGAGAGAGAGAGAGAGAGAGAGAGAGAGAGAAGGGGAGAAAGAGAGAGATAAAGTGAGAGAGAGAGGGAGGGAGAGAAAAAGAGACAGAGAGATAATATAAGGAGAAAGACTACTACTGTGAAGGTGACAAAGGGACGTTAGGGAACAGGGAAACTAACTGTCTGCGTCTCTTACGGCTGCTAAAGTTCCAGAGTAGGTGGGGGCATCAAGGAGAACGTTGTCTCCGGGGTTCACTAACATCTCAAACACCTGCAACAAGAGGTCAGAGGTTCAAAAGGTCAGCGTCACCCTACAGGGGTCATGGCCAGAGGCACAGTGACCCTGAACCACGGTTGTGGTTACCTTGCAGAGTCCCTCCTGACTGCCGGTGGTCACACACATGTCCATCTGGCCTGTCTCCACGCTGTAGCTCGCTGTGGGAGGGTTGTGGAGGTTCTTTTGAAGGTTCTTCATCCAAGTCAGCAACTCAGGAATCCTACGAAACATAAACATCGCTCTGGTATTTCAGGTTTTCATATTTCAAAACGGATTATTATCAAACTTACATGAGCTTGTGAGTTTGGTTTAAATGTTATCGTGTATTTGTTATCTCGGGTGTGACAGATATTCTGACTGATTGTTGACTCTCATTTGTAAAGTGGTAGAAGCCTTAACCATTGTGTTTATATAAACAGAGATCTGTATCTTGTTATAGAAGGAAACACGTGTTTAAAAAGCACCATATTGTGCATCCAACACAAAACAATAGTGTAACTATTAAGTAATATAAGGGTCCAGTCAAACAGTCTTATCTTTGTTTTATAGCCGTTTAGGTGTTATCAGTGGGGATTTAAACCTATGCTGTGTATCAGTGGTGGCTGGAGCTGCGACCTCAGGCAGTGCTGTTTACTCTGAGAGCCATAAATGTTGATAAGGAGCTGTGAAGAGATAACCTTCACTGGCCACCTATTGACGATGTGTGTTTGAAAATGGGATTCCTACAGATGGCTCCCTGCGACAGAAGACTTTTCCACTTCAGCCCATTTCTTCATTCACAATGTTCAATGACATTACGCTCACTTTAATGTTACAGTCTTTAATGAGTCTCTATTTAATACGTACATCTACTATATACAGTGTACGCTATAGAAAAGAAATAGCTTTTCTGTGTATGTCGTTGTTCTCATACTGTATGCAGCCCAGAGTAGCTGGGTCCTAGTGCCTGTGACCCAGCTCTGCAGTCTCTCTCACATTTACATTTTACATTTTGTCATTTAGCAGATGCTCTTGTCCAGAGCAACTTACAGTAAGTACAGGGACATTCCCCCGAGGCAAGTAGGGTGAACTGCCTTGCCCAAGGACACAACATCATTTTTCACAGCCAGGGAATCGAACCGGCAACCTTCTGATTAATAGCCCTATTCCCTAACCCCTCAGCCATCTGATCGCCTGCTCTCACCCGCTGGATGCAGAGTACTGCAGAGCCCTCTTCATCAGGGGCTCGTCGAATGTGACCGCATCGCCGTTTTTCAACCGGATGGTTGCTGACAGGAAGGGGAAGGTGTTAGGGTTGGGTGCCCCCCCGGCCAGAGAGATCATGGAGGGGGGGGAACGCTGCTGCAGCTCAGCTGGGGGGAGGGAGGGAGGGGGGGGGGCAGAAGAGGGTGAGGAAGAGGAGAAGGTGGGCAACTTGCAGAGGGCGAGTATTTTAAGTGCTATACTTCATCACAAGTGATGTGTGTTTAACTGACAAAAGTATGAGGGGCAAATAAAAGCGGCAAATAAAAAAAAATCTTTTGTCACTTACTCAGCATTCGAATGGGAGAAGGCTTCCTAGCTGCACTGACAGCAGTCAAAAACCGTGAGTAATTCATGATTCCTGTAGATATAATTGATAATGTGGGTTAAATATCAAGGCGCTAACTAAAAAAAAGTATATGCATAAAATGGTTTAACAAACATCAGTGTGGTAAATCATCTGTGGAAAAGTTGTTAAATCTACAACTCAGAAAATATTAATTAGTTTAATGTGCATGAGACACTGCCGTAAAAATGATTAACACAATTATCTAGACCAATTATGCCATGCTGTCAGATGAATGCAGGTGTCAATATAAATACATTATATATTTTTCTTGCTGGAAATGTAAACACAGCCAGCAGCGTATGTTGCTGCAATTGTGCTTACTGTGCTGTATTTCAAGCAAGCACGGAGAGTAGCAAGGCGATTACAAAACAAGATGTTTGCATGGATTTATACTTCTTAGACTTAAAATGTAAGTCTTAAATACAAAATGTCTAAAGTTCATAGAGCAAGGATCCAAAACTCATTATTAAAATCGTACTTGACCACGTTCGGTTTACATGACTGACCTTGCGTATCTTGAGCTCAATTACAGTGGCTTCTGGACAATGTATTTTTTACATTGGAATGAAACTATCACGCGTCAATATAAAAACTACAATACCCAAACACCATCCGTTGACCCGTAACGGCGTAGGGCAACTGTGCAAACCAACAACATACAGTGGCTCCTCCAATCATAAACATCAACGAGACACAATTAACAATTTCATAATTTGGTCCAAATATGCTCCTTATTTCAAAATAAAACGTTTGGGTTCTCGCTCGGTAGTCTACTAGTTTAACATCCACGCGGCTAGATGGCAGTGAAGAGTTGTTTGGCGTACCTGAACGCCGCGAGGAATCAAATGCCTTGTTGTTATGATAGCTGCTAGCTGGGATACATACTGACTACATTTGATCTACATACAGTAGCGTTAACTAGATAGGAGCAAGGGCTTGATTCGCGATTACCACTGTTCACAAATCTGATTAGCTTGTTTTTTTCCAAGTAGTAACTGGCTGGATAACGATCAAAAGTTTTGTTAAATGGTAACCGCGTTTGCATTTCGTGTGTTGTGTTAGCAACAACTGTAGCTAGCTAGATAGCTATCATGCTAAGCAGCTACTGTAGCTACTGTCATTAATACAGGTGTAAGGGTGTAATTCGGTGTGTGCAATGCTGTATAAAGCTAGCTAAGTGAGATATTTTTTACTTACCAAATCTAAATTGTGTTTGTACGACTTATGCTTGACAGTTGCGTGTAGCTTCCTCGGCGACACGGAAAGGCCATCCGTTTTCTAGCTAGATTTGAGCCCTTATTACAGATAACAAAACATTGGACACTTGCGCATATATTAGACATAATTAAAACGTCTCTGACAATGTCCTGGCATGTACTAGCGTAAAGTTGCAACCACGCCCTGGAATCTGTCGGTTTCGTTCATTACAGTAGCATCAATGGGAAAAAAGAAAGACATGATTCACCCGAGGTTTCTTATCGGTGAGTTGTTTAGAGCTATATGATTTGCTGTTGTTTTGTGCATCATTTAACAATAGTTGTTTCAGTTGTGTTTTAATGTTGTATTTTAATGTAAGAAAATCACTTAAAATAGCTTGTTTGGATGCTCTTGCGTTATACTTTAAAAGGTCGCGTTCAAATCCCCCTTCTGTGCGTCGCTTTGGATAAAAGCGTGTGCTAAACGGATACATTACATTAAAAGCGTACAAGTGGTGTAATCGACATTGTGAGACTGCACACCAACTGGCCGTGCACCTCAACTCCTGTTCCTCCTTTCCTATTGTTAGGTGATGGCGGTATCGGACTACACGGCGGCGTCCACAAGCGGAAACACAAAAAGCACAAGAAGCACAAGAAGAAGCACCACAGGGACGACGGCCACGGCTTCTCCGAGGCTCTGGAGTCGGACTCCGGCATGGTAGTCCGGCCCCCTCCCCAGCTCCGACCCCCTCCACAGCTCCGGCTCAAGATCAAACTGGGAGGTCAGACACTGGGGACAAAGAGGTGAGCTGGGATTCTAACGGGAGGACGTTTCCCAGTCAGGCGAAGGCGGCAAGATACATCCTTCGTATGTCCTCCTCAGTCAAGTCGAGGGGTATGGTTGCGGTGCTTGTTTTCCCTCTAAGCCTATCTTCTGTCCCCCCTCTCTTCGGAACCAGCGTGCCAACCTTCACCGTGCTTCCAGGGGTCGCCCGCCCTCCCTCTCCATTGATGATCGTTGATGATGATGACGATGATGACAACGACGATGAGGAAGACGAGCCCTCCGAGGGGGTTCCTCTGGAGCAGTACAGGGCCTGGTTGGGTGAGTCCCAAGGTGTCTTATCTATTCTTGACATTATTACACTTTCCTTTCCCTTTTATAAATGTTTTTCTTTAGTGGCAGGGTAAATACTTTGATTTGAAATTAGAAATTGTAATAGTTAAGTCATATGGATCACCCTACTTACCGTACCTCAGTGGAGATCTGCTGAATGCCAGTGAGAATATATATGCTTTGAACTGTACAGCATTTGACACTGAGTGTCACTGAAATATATATATATACTAATTGTAAATTTCTCTTAAAATTTTCGTAAAAATCCCTCCTTTTCCTATAACATTCCCATGCTTAGTTTGTCTCTCGGATGTGTTACGTCAATGACTCTCTCGCGACCCACCCATGTCCCCTGACCCAGATGAGGATAGTAACCTGGCCCCGTCCCCCCTGCCAGACCTGGACTCAGACTCCATGCTGGGGGGGCCGGTGGACGAGGAGGAGAAGTGGCTGGACGCCCTGGAGAAGGGCGAGCTGGACGACAACGGGGAGCTGAAGAAGGAGATCGACGTGTCCCTGCTCACTGCCAGACAGGTCAGGATAGAATAGAGCCGGGCTCTGCCTGGGCACCGGAGACGGTCATTTGCAGACTGAATCGGGTGTCTTTTGAGGTGTGATCTATGATAGGCCTGCGTGTCTGCCTGTCTGTAATGCATGGACGTGTGTCTGCGTGTATGTGCGTCGTCCCCCCTACAGAAAGCCCTTCTGCACAAGCAGCAGAGCCAGCCCCTCCTGGAGCTGCCCATGGGCTACAAGGAGAAGGAGATGACGGCCGAGATGATGGTGAAGAGGGAGGAACGCGCCCGTAAGAGGCGCCTGCAGGCCGCCAAGAAGGCCGAGGACAACAAGAACCAGACCATCGAGAGGCTCACCAAGACCAGCAAGGCCAAGATCAAGAGCATGCGGGAACGCAAGTCCAAACAGGCCCAGTGCCCCATGGTCCGCTACAGTGACTCTGCACAGGGGATGGCCATCTCCTTCCCCACCGGGGTGAGCACCCCAGCCACCCAGCCTCCTCGCCCACCGCCCCCAGCCCCAGCAGGGTGTGGGGTGGCTGGGTGCACCAACCTGAAGAGGTACTCTTGCTCCAAGACTGGGACTCCACTCTGCGGCCTGGAGTGCTATAAGAAGAACATGATACTTGTGGAAAGCGTTGCTTGAACTATGAAGACACTCTAGACCAGGGCTGCCCAACCCTGTCCCTGGAGAGACAGGGGAGAGCTAGGTTTTCCTTCCAGCCTTAATCCAGCACACTTGATTCAAATCATTAGCTGGTCGACAAGCTGAATCATGTTTGTTTACTACTGGGTTTGGAGTGTAAACCCACTGGAGGATTAGTTTTCCAGGAGCAGGGTTGGACAGCCCAGTGAGGACTCTGCACTGCAGCATGGATTCAGCAGACTCTGAGCTCGATTCAAGGACAGAATGGAGGAGTTCTATGATTTTGTTTTTTGTCAGATTATATACAGTAAAAATACAAAATGCTCTTGTCCCCCGTGTTCAATGACGTTTCATTTGCCTTTCTGGTGAGGATCACAACCTAATTATGTGAGCCAAATCAGTGTCTTGTCAGAGCATGTCAAGGCCTGCTTATTGATCACAGCCTCGGTCCAAAGTCAATGCACAGACAAATTATGATGTAGAAGACTTATCATAGGACTGACATACTTCTCTTAAAATGAGAATATTTCTTTACCCAGTGGCACAATGATGTTGATATGATCAACGTAACATCAGTGTTCAATAAATTGTAAAAAATAAAAATAATTTTCTTTTTATTAACAGTCCCAATGCGCTACAGTATTACAAAATCCCATTCCCATACAAAACACTGTACATTTTTAAATAAAAAAAGATCAAACAAGCTCCTCTTTTTCCATGTCTTTACAAATCCACAGTTGTCATGGCAATGTGGAGGAGGAGGAAGTCTAGAACAGTCATTTCCTGTGATCAGGCACCCTTCAGCGAGCAGCTCTGTGACACTTAGAATGTGTTTCCCTGGAGTGTCTCATCGGCCTTTTCTGAGGTATAAGCAGAGTAATCGGCTTTTCATTCACACACACATACTCTCTAGTATGAGAGTATTATTACTAAGTAATAATACGTAGTATTCAATCTTAAACCAACACATGATTCTTGGTCTAGAGAAGCCACACGGTAAGTGGTCATAAATGGAGGCTGGATGGAACAGGATGGGAGGAGGGAGGAATCAGAAGATAAGGCAAGATGGTGGTGTGTGTGTCACAAGGCCAGGCCGAAGGACAGTCTGAAGGCCATCTCCACCGGAATCTCTGCTACGGAATCGTGGAAACACACATAGAATTCCTGAGGGACGGGTTCTAGAAGCATCCGTCTGGAACACACACATGAAAACAAGCACGTGGGTTAGGACTGCTGATAGTAGTATAGGGCACAACAGCAGAGCAGCTACAGTGTAAGACACATATAAACTGTAACATAGGTCCTACTATATCTCTCTCCACCTTTATTTAACTCCCCTCTTCCCCCCCTCTCTGTCTCTCGCTCTCTTTTCAGGCTCTACTCCAAAAGCAACACCAGTGAGTCAGACTAGTGCGCCACAGTACCATTAGTCATCTCTACATGGGACAGGCCAGCCACCCCAAATCCCTGAGCAAGCTACTGTACAAACCCCTCTATTCATATCACAGTCATAACTCATAACGCAGAGCCGTACCAGGGCCACTCGACGGAGGGTAAGATAAACATCACCGTCAAACCTCTACTTGGTCACGTGGAGTGACAGAAACCGCTCAGTGTCCCCCCCACCTCCCACATGACACGAGCCAGACGCAGATCTAGTGCAGCTGACACAAGCTAGACCCAGATCTAGTGCAGCTGACACAAGCTAGACCCAGATCTAGTGCAGCTGGCATACAGTATCGATTAAACTACCTAGAGTTGAACCCACAACTATGCAAACCAAAAAAGACCACGCATGCCTGGGGATAGGAGCTAAATGAAAGCATAGCAGATATTAGTTTATGCCATTTAAAACGATTAAAGCGTTCCTGAATCACTAGCTCCTAGCTTAGCAGGTTAGCTTGGTGTCCGTCCCTGCTGCACTCACCCTATGACCCAGTAGGTCATGGTGGGGGCGGGCCTCTTCTGGTCGGTCCAGTTCTCAGGTTTGCACTGGAACAGGACCCCGTGCTCCTTCACCGGGCCCAGCCCCGAGCCTCTCTGAGTCCTGTCTGCTCCACGCCGCCCCTGGGCAGAGCCAGGCACGGAGACACACACAGAGAGACCGGGCCAGGAGGTCACAGCCGAGTAATGAAAGACAAACAGATGTGTGTGTGTGTGAGTGTCTGTGTGAACAAGTATGTGTGTGTGTGTGTGTGTGTGTGTGTGTGTGTGTGTGTGTGTGTGTGTGTGTGTGTGTGTGTGTGCGTGTATATGTGTGTGTATATATGTGTGTGTGTATATATAACATATATATGTGTGTAGATATGTGTTTGTCTATATATGTGTGTGGGTGTACATGTGTGTGTGTGTGTATATGTATGTGTGTGTATATATGTGTGTGTGTGTATGTGTGTGTGTGTGTGTGTGTATATGTATGTATGTGTATGTGTGTATATGTGTGTGTGTGTGTGTGTGTGTGTGTGTATGCGTGTATATGTGTGTGTGTGTATATGTATGTGTGTATATATGTGTATGCGTGTATATGTGTGTGTGTGTGTATATGTGTGTGTGTGTATATGTGTGTGTGTGTATATGTGTGTGTGTGTCTCACCCGGGGCGGCAGGCTCTGCTGGAAGGCGGCCCGTATGGACAGGCAGCAGTGGTGGAAGTTCCTGATGAGCTGAGGGTGGATGGAGCCGCTGAGCTGGGCCACCTCCCTGTGGGTGGGGGCGATGAAGATGCCCTGCACCGTCTCCATCAGCACGTAGTGGAACAGGGTGTTCTCCGCCCCCGACGTCAGCCTGGAGGGGGGTGGAAGAGAGGGGGTGGGGGAGGGGTAGAGAGGGAGGGAGGGAGAGTGGGGGTGGGGTAGAGAGGGAGGGAGGGGGGGGGGTGAAAGAGAGGGGGGGTAGAGAGGGAGGGAGGGTGGAGAGAGGGGGGGGTAGAGAGGGAGGGAGGGTGGAGAGAGGGAGAGTGGGGGTGAAAGAGAGGGTGAGGGGTAGAGAGGGTGTGGGTGAGGGGTAGAGAGGGAGGGTGGAGGTGGAGTGTGTTGCGTCAGTCTGGTGGAGGTCAGGGAGAGGGGGGGTGGGTAGACCTGGTCTGAGGCCGGGTCCCATCACCTGACAGTCTGGTGGAGGTCAGGGAGAGGGGGGGTGGGTAGACCTGGTCTGAGGCCGGGTCCCATCACCTGACAGTCTGGTGGAGGTCAGGGAGAGGGGGGGTGGGTAGACCTGGTCTGAGGCCGGGTCCCATCACCTGACAGTCTGGTGGAGGTCAGGGAGAGGGGGGGTGGGTAGACCTGGTCTGAGGCCGGGTCCCATCACCTGACAGTCTGGTGGAGGTCAGGGAGAGGGGGGGTGGGTAGACCTGGTCTGAGGCCGGGTCCCATCACCTGACAGTCTGGTGGAGGTCAGGGAGAGGGGGGGTGGGTAGACCTGGTCTGAGGCCGGGTCCCATCACCTGACAGTCTGGTGGAGGTCAGGGAGAGGGGGGGTGGGTAGACCTGGTCTGAGGCCGGGTCCCATCACCTGACAGTCTGGTGGAGGTCAGGGAGAGGGGGGGTGGGTAGACCTGGTCTGAGGCCGGGTCCCATCACCTGACAGTCTGGTGGAGGTCAGGGAGAGGGGGGGTGGGTAGACCTGGTCTGAGGCCGGGTCCCATCACCTGACAGTCTGGTGGAGGTCAGGGAGAGGGGGGGTGGGTAGACCTGGTCTGAGGCCGGGTCCCATCACCTGACAGTCTGGTGGAGGTCAGGGAGAGGGGGGGTGGGTAGACCTGGTCTGAGGCCGGGTCCCATCACCTGACAGTCTGGTGGAGGTCAGGGAGAGGGGGGGTGGGTAGACCTGGTCTGAGGCCGGGTCCCATCACCTGACAGTCTGGTGGAGGTCAGGGAGAGGGGGGGTGGGTAGACCTGGTCTGAGGCCGGGTCCCATCACCTGACAGTCTGGTGGAGGTCAGGGAGAGGGGGGGTGGGTAGACCTGGTCTGAGGCCGGGTCCCATCACCTGACAGTCTGGTGGAGGTCAGGGAGAGGGGGGGTGGGTAGACCTGGTCTGAGGCCGGGTCCCATCACCTGACAGTCTGGTGGAGGTCAGGGAGAGGGGGGGTGGGTAGACCTGGTCTGAGGCCGGGTCCCATCACCTGACAGTCTGGTGGAGGTCAGGGAGAGGGGGGGTGGGTAGACCTGGTCTGAGGCCGGGTCCCATCACCTGACAGTCTGGTGGAGGTCAGGGAGAGGGGGGGTGGGTAGACCTGGTCTGAGGCCGGGTCCCATCACCTGACAGTCTGGTGGAGGTCAGGGAGAGGGGGGGTGGGTAGACCTGGTCTGAGGCCGGGTCCCATCACCTGACAGTCTGGTGGAGGTCAGGGAGAGGGGGGGTGGGTAGACCTGGTCTGAGGCCGGGTCCCATCACCTGACAGTCTGGTGGAGGTCAGGGAGAGGGGGGGTGGGTAGACCTGGTCTGAGGCCGGGTCCCATCACCTGACAGTCTGGTGGAGGTCAGGGAGAGGGGGGGTGGGTAGACCTGGTCTGAGGCCGGGTCCCATCACCTGACAGTCTGGTGGAGGTCAGGGAGAGGGGGGGTGGGTAGACCTGGTCTGAGGCCGGGTCCCATCACCTGACAGTCTGGTGGAGGTCAGGGAGAGGGGGGGTGGGTAGACCTGGTCTGAGGCCGGGTCCCATCACCTGACAGTCTGGGACTCACTTCATAGTGTTGTACATCTCCTCCGTCTCCCTCTCCGTCAGGATCTTCTTCAGGGTGCCCAGGTAGAACGGGTTGGGGTGCTTCATCCTGGGGATCTGAGGAACCAGGAAACCCATCACAACCTGCACTTCAGAGCACCTTTTTACGTTAAAGAATCATATCGATAATTAGAGGGAAATGTGGAGGCCTTTAGGACCTTGAAGATGCCCCCGCTTCCTCCGCTCCCGTCGGAGCCTCCGGACCCCAGAGAGTCTCTCCTGCCCCCTAGCTTCCTGCCCGAATCAGGGGTGGAGTGAGGGCTGAGCCCTGGCCCCGCCCCCCCCTCCGGCTGCCCCCCCTCGCTCCCGCTGTCCGACAGACTCCTCTGGGGGCTGGGCCTACGGGTCCGCTCCCCGAACAGGCTCCTCCCCCTGCCGCCGCCACTCCCGGACATCTTGACGGCGCCCGCCAGCTTGCTGAGGACCGGGGACGAGGCGGCCAGGCTGTCGAGGCGCTCCCTGGCGGCGGAGGGCAGGAACCAATCGGAGCAGGAGAGGCAGGGGGCTGGGGGCGTGGCCAGACGCTCCTCCATGCCCGCCTCCAGGCCCTCCAGCTGGAGCAGCGTGGCCTTGACCTGGGGTCAGAGGTCACATGACACACACACTAGTCAGGGACGAGCTACGGGACTGGTAGACAGTGTTCGGGGTAGGAAACATTATGCTCGGGATGTTAGCTAGTTCCAGCAGCTGGCTCACCTGGTCGACGTAGACACAGTCAGGACCAGGGGAACCCAGGGCTGGGGAGGCACAGCCCCCCGCCTCCAGCAACACACACTGCATACAGTGTCTCTGGAGCCATCACACACACACACACACACATGGTGTTAGCAAGTGAGTGTCACTCGACATCATGTCCTCACTTAAGGGGCAAAACAGCTATGTAACCTATATCAAAAAGGTCAAAATACGCCTTCACAATAAAAGTCCTCACCAGCCCTACGATGAGCAGGAAGTATCGTCCGTGGGCCTGGAGGTAGCCCGGCCGGTGGTACTGGTCCCTGTCCTGGGCCCGGTGGCGAGGGAACACCTCCCTCCAGACCACCAGCTGCCCCACGCGCTGCTCTGCGGCCAGGGGCAGGAGGCAGTAGTGCTGGCAGTACAGACACACGTCCAGCAGGTCCTCTTTGGGGAGGTGGTTGGCTATCAGGTAGCCCTGGAAGAGGACGGACGCACACACACACACACACACACAATCATATTTAAGTCTTGATTCATATCTATAATACGTTGCTGTCTGTGAGGCTGTTGGCTGTCAAATGTAGTCTGGGTTTTTGGGTGTCTGTTTCTCACCTGGAGACCAGAAGTGTGTGTGTGTGTGTGTGTAACACTCACCTTGTAGAACAGACACGAGCCAAGAGTCAGATACAGACGTCTCATGCCGTAGAAGTCCTCTGACTGTCAGAGAGAGAGAGGGGGGAGAGGGAGAGAGAGATAAAGTGAGAGGGGAGGGGGAGTTGCTGATTGGAGGTTTTATTTCAAGGGAGTCGGCACATTTGGGACAGCTGCAGAGTCCAATAAAAGAAGGCGAAGGGAATAGGGGATCGAGCCAGCAATTAATATGTGCTAATCTCCGTAATCAATCTGAGAACGAAGGTCAGACATGAATTAATAACGAGTGAATGGCAGGCCACGAGGCGTGGTGTGACATCATCTGATTGGCAGGCCACGAGACATGGTGTGACATCATCTGATTGATCCAACTGTACTGCCTGGCAGACAGAAAACCTGTAGCTACTGGCTCTACGATGTAGCAAAGGTGCCTTGTACAGCTCTTAAGAAGTGTTCTCACGTACCATTTCTCCAAAATCAGACGATTCAAAGTCTGAGAGGACGCTATCAACCTCCATCTGTTGAGAGAGAGAGCGAGAGAGAGAGTGAGAGAGAGAGAGAAAGAGAGGGAGACAGAAAGAGAGAGATAGGTGATTATTTATGCATTAAAACCCAGGTACTTGAGACTTGAGAGTTAGACCAGACAAAGAACAAAAGTTTGCGGCGTTGAAGCAAACGTGTGAATTCACACGGACAGTAGAGGGCAGCAAACACAAGTCCCGGCAGTTTGAATCATCTCCCACTGACTGGAACGTCCTCACGATCCGAGACCAGTATCCAAGCGCACGTTGCCCTCACATTGTGACGCGAGTCAAACATGTATTCCTTGGCAGACAGGAACACATCATCTATTATGATGTCATGTCACGTGACGGGAGATCCAGACCTTGATTTCGGGGGGCAGGGTGAGCCAGCGGACCGCCGGCAGGCCGTTGAGGAAGAGCGTGGCGGAGACGTCGGGGGTGGAGGCCCCGGGGCTGTCGCTCAGCCTGGAGGGCTGGATCAACTGCTGGAAGAACAGGCAGAAGAAGTGGTCCAGCCTGGGGCCATGGTCGGGCTCACAGAACGCCCTGGGGGAGGGGAGGAGGGGAGGATAGGAGGAGGGGAGGAGGGGAGGATAGGAGAGGGGAGGGGAGGGGGGGAGGGAGAGGAGGGAGGGGGGAATATGGGAGGAAAGGAGAGAGAATGGGGGGAAGATGGGAGAAAAGGTAAGAGATAAGGGGGCAGCAGAGGAGAAAAGAGAGAAGGAGAGAAAGGCGGAGAAGGAGGAAAATAAAAGGAAACGTTAGAAAGAAGGTTAGAATGAGACCGTTTTAATGTGGTGGTTTGTCCAGTTCTTAATATAGCAGGGCTGGGACCAGAGAAAACACACCTGTCCAAGGAGCCGTGCATGACTTTGAGAGTTCTCACAACGCCCCCCACCACCGTCTGCAGATACAGCAAGGGAACTCTAGAAAACATGAGGAATCATTCCAGAATAAAGTTAGTCTGTCAGAAAACATTCGGATAAAAAAAAAAACAGGCGTTCACACAAAACAGTCATCCAGTCATAAAATTGTTGGTTGTAGTCCAACGGTTAATGAAAGTCTCGACACCGAAGTAATAAACCAACTGCTATGTAAACAGCCAGTAAACTGAACTACAAGTCCCAGACATGGATAGCTACCTCTCAGCGGGCAGGCCAATGACCAGCAGGTTGTTACTTTCCTTCCAGTAGCCCACATGGACCAGGTGCTTTCTCAACAGAAGAGAGGAACTGGGGAGAGGGGTAGAGAGAGAGGGGGGAGGGGTGAGAGGGTGATGGGGGCAGGGAGAGCGAGGGGAAAGGGAAGGGAGAGAGCAGATGAGGGGAGGAAGAGAGAGGAGGGTATGGCAGGAAGGAGAGGGGGAGAGGGGGAAAGGGGGAGAGGTGGAGAGGGGGAAAGGGAAGGGGGAGAGGTGGAGAGGGGGAAGGGGGAGAGGTGGAGAGGGGGAAAGGGAAGGGGGAGAGGTGGAAAGAGGAGGGGGGAGGCGCAGAGGGTAAGGGGATGGGGGAGGGCAGAGTAGAGGAGGAACAAATAAGAAAGGGGAGTAGGGGAACATAAGGGTAAGACAAGAAGGAAGGGAACAGGAGAGTGAGAGATGGAAAAGGGCCGTTAGGACAAGCAAAGCAGTCTGCAGTCTGTCCCAAACATCAAACATAAACACACACCTTTCATGGGGGCTTTAGATTCAGTGTGTGCGTGTCTCACGTGTGTGTGTGTGTGTCTCACGTGTGTGTGTTTTACCTGACTATCTGGCTCCCAGTGACGTTCTCCAGCATGTCACACAGGGTGAGGAAAATCCCTCTCACCCCCTTCAGCTGGCTGGAGGCCTCCGATGCTGGGTACTGGTACAGGATCTCCTGCTGCACGCACACACACACACACACACACACACACTCAGGGCATGGTCTCTGTGTTGTCTGTGACATTAGTATTCCACACAGGGTGCTGTGGTCTTTGAAGGGTGAAGGGTGGAGAGCTTTAGACGGAAGCAGAGGGACAACATGTGAATGTAGAGAGAGCTTTTCTGCCATGGAAACTTGACAGAGGCACGGAAGGCTCGCTGTGGCAGACATTCACGTTTGAAATCTCACACACACACACACACAGCTTGGACCACCAGTGCACATTATAACCCAGTGGTTCCCCAAACTGTGACCACACCGCCTGCACGGATGTGTAGGATCTGAGACATGTCCTGAACACTTAAAAAAAAAAGAAAAAAGACCTGGTCACAACCTGCTTTCATGCCTAAAGAAAAGTCTCTCCCTCTCCCAGTCTACAATCAGTCTTCTGAAATCAAAGCTTCTAAACTGGTCCACTGCCATTAGCAGCACCTCCCATCTCACTGGTGTGGCTCCGACACATACACTCTCACAAACACACACACATATACACACACACAGGAGCGCAGTGAAAACATCAACCTCTAATTGGCCGGCCACAGAGGAAGGTATAAGAAGCTGCTGACTGCGTCTGGAATGAGTGGCGCTTCACCACAGAGACCAGCAACAACACAGGCCTGGATTAGCCCTTCCATCCAATGCAACTGGACTAGGAAGTTAAAACGTCTTTAAGAGGAACGAGGCATTCAATGGTTACGGTTTTATGGAAGACAATGTTACTGTTAAGAGATGTATTTTCTACTGGGGTGTTTCCATTGCAATTCCTTGGTGCCGGTTGCGCATTGTCATGTTGTTTCCCTCCTGGGTATGAATAAAGTTTATTTAATTGGATCAATAGATCTTTTACAGTCAGGACTCTATTCTCTTGTTTCTTTCTCCTAAGCTCTGTTTTCAGTTATAAATACCCACAAGGCTTTGGAGGCAGACCAGGGC
Source organism: Osmerus eperlanus (assembly GCF_963692335.1). Taxonomy (NCBI): domain Eukaryota; kingdom Metazoa; phylum Chordata; class Actinopteri; order Osmeriformes; family Osmeridae; genus Osmerus; species Osmerus eperlanus. The sequence goes on from NC_085040.1 coordinate 1,901,287, forward strand.
AGTAGTTCTCTCCAGAGTCTGCTCTGTGTCAAGGAGAGGAGAGGTTGCCAAGCTGTGCTGTACAGTTGCTGTGCTGGGCTAAGGGGTTTTCCTGATGCCTCCCACTCCTAAAAATGCCATTAATCTAAACACAGCTAAGAAGTATTTGATCAATTAAATACTAACAGACTGCATGTGATTACATGCGGAAAGAGTACAATTGGGTGCGTACTGATTGACGGCATTTATGGTGCTAGCTAGCCAGCCTACAATGTCTAAAAGATATTGGTGTTAAACAGAACGGTTCTCGAGGCAGGAATTCCCTTCCCAGTCATGCAGCCTCCTTTTTTAAACATGTATTTATTTGTTGGCCTTTTGTCAGCTTTATTGTTATTAATTATTATTATTATTATAATAAATTATGATTATTTATTTATTTATTTTATAGGACAGTTGGAGTCAGACAGAAAAGCAGGGAGAGAGAGAGGGGATGCAGGAAATGGCCTTGTTCGGATTCGAACCCAGGCCCTCCTCCACCCAGCAGCCTCCTTTAAGCCCGTTTGAGTGAACTACCCCTTTAAGCCTACTTACCTCCTCCAGGGGGGAGTCCGAGTCCAGTTTGAGTGACAGGTACATGACGATGTGAGGGATGTGACCTATGGACATCTGCAGCTCCGTGGCGTCCTCCCCCCAGAGGAGCCGCACCAGCTGGCTGACCTGGGGGCCGGGCCTGGACCTGGGGGGGGAGGAGCCTGCGGGAGCCCCCTCCGCTGGGCTGGACGTCTCCAGGGTTAGCTTCACCTGGGTGGAGGGAGGGAGGGAGGGAGGGAAAGAGAGTGCGAGGGAGGGAGAAAGAGAGTGCGAGGGAGGGAGGGAAAGAGAGTGCGAGGGAGGGAGAAAGAGAGAGCGAGGGAGGGAGAAAGAGAGTGCGAGGGAGGGAGAAAGAGAGTGCGAGGGAGAGAGTGCGAGGGAGGGAGAAAGAGAGTGCGAGGGAGGGAGAAAGAGAGTGCGAGGGAGAGAGTGCGAGGGAGGGAGAAAGAGAGTGCGAGGGAGGGAGAAAGAGAGTGCGAGGGAGGGAGAAAGAGAGTGCGAGGGAGGGAGAAAGAGAGTGCGAGGGATGGAGAAAGAGAGAGCGAGGGAGGGAGTGAGAGAAAGACAGATAGAGATAGAAGATGAAGAGATAAAGAGAGAAAGTGAGTGTGTGTGTGTAATAGGAGCAAAGCGAGAGAAAAAGTAGTTAGGGGTAGACCAGCGAGAGAGCAGGGGGATAAAGACCAAAAGGGGAGGGGCGGGGGGGTGAGGAAAGGAGACAGAAGGGAAACGTTATCCAACTAGAGCCTCATCAACTAGCCATCGCCAGTCTCTCCACTGCACCACAGTCATGACCACGCCGAGTTCCTGCTCTCAGGCACTGCGGAGCCACGGCTGTGGGTTTGGCTGTCAGACAGAGGGTGTGTGTGCGTGCTTGTGTGTGTGCGTGTCTACGCGAGGAGGGATAGTGCTGGGCTATGGTCTCCTCTGCTGGGTGGAACAGGGATCATTTCCCTGTGAGCGGCAGCTTAATCCATCGTCATTACAGGACTAGCGTCCCTCATGTGGCTCTTTTAACTTTTACAAGTTTGGCTGGGTGGTAAAGGAAAGCCGGAGGGTGTGTGCGTGTGTGTGTGCGTGTGTGTGTCTGTCTGTTCTTAGTTGTAGAAGAGACTGCATGGCTGAGTATTTGTGAGTCGGTTCTCTCATTTCACACTCTCCCCATGCTGTCTCTCTTCCATTCAAACACAAAAGGATGTGTGGTCAAGGCCGGTTCTCAAGAGGGCCCAGTCAGACATATGGTCAAAGACTCGTATTTGTGACATCGCGTTTCGGTCTGCGCACTCCCGACACCAAAATTGACACACACACACACGCACCTAAACTCCAACACAGGCAAACCTAAACCCCAACACACACACACCTAAACCCCAACACACACCTAAACCCCAACACACACCTAAACCCCAACACACACACACCTAAACCCAGACACTCACACAGCTCAACCCCAACACACACACACACACGTAAACCCCAACACACCACAAACACACCTAACCCCACACACACTCTCCCTCCCCTGTAGGCACACACACATCCAAACCCACACAGCAACACTGACACTGTTCTGACTTCGGCCAGCAGGCTGTCAACACCAGTGGGGCCTAGCAAGAACTCCTGGTTGATGGTAATTAGGGGAAATCAAGACCAGAGACAGCAGATGTGGGCCTACAACTCAGCTGTGACAGTTTATACACAGTCCATACCAGTAGGACCAGCCGTGGCGACTCTGTATTACAGTATCAACATGCACAACACAACTGTACAAGAGTACAATTTGTCCATTTTGCGCCAAATAAAACCTGTCTCCTGTTGTTCCTCTTTAGCGTCGGGACATTATCAGGAAGTGGGAGAAGGAAAAGGTGAGCCCCTCCGACAGGCCTGTGAAGACAGAAGTGACATTCCCCTGGATCCATTCCCCAAGTCTAAGGATCCATTAGCCTCTCTTTCCCAGTCTTCGCATTCATCCACCACCCTGGACCAGTACCAAAACCAGAACCAGGATGTCTCTGGGGCCTGTCAGCAACGACCACAAGCCAGCGCTACCCACGCCACAGCGTCAGGCGCCAGACCTGGGCCGGCAGCCATCTTGGACGCGGAGGAAAGAAGGGATGGAGGGGAGGGGGGGGGGGAACAGTAGTCTGCTTTTACTGTAGAGGAGAAGAGAGATTAGGAGTCTCTGTAGCAGTAGGTCTTTTCTGTACAGTCAGATCACGTTTAATACAGTACATCTGTCAAACACTGTGGGTACTCGTTGATTTGAGTTAATCTAGTACGGTGGGAAATCAAACGATTATTCGGTGTGTGTTTGGTTTTTATCCAGGTTTCAACCTCCTAAACTGACTGGCTATCTCTCATACTTATGTGAGAGCAGATTGTCTGTTATTCATACAATACTAACTTAGACATTACTTCTTTCCAGGGTAAGGGAGATATTTGTTTACAAGTAAGGACTTCCTGTATATTTTTTTCCCGAAGCCTCACGCAAACAACCTCATGTAACACATCCTAAACAACCTTTTCTGGAAACGACTATTTTGGAGAAAGAAATAAAAAAACTCCATTCCCTCTGTGGGTGCAGCGATCCAGTTCCTACTGCTGTCTCACTAACAGCAGAGCTTTCTCTCGTCATAAATAACAGGGATGTGGTTAAGGCTGGAGTGTGCTCTCTGTAGAATTCCACTCCGCTGAAGTCAGTGTGGCCGGGCAGAGTGAAAGCGACCAAGTGCTGGAGAAAGAAAGTGAGAAAGAGAGAGATGAAGAGATGAGAGTTTGAGCGATGAAGGCGAGAGAGAGAGAAAGAGAGCGAGAAAGAGAGCGAGAAAGAGCATGTGCTCAAGCGCTGTGCCTGAAGCACTGTGCCTAATGGACGTTCCAGTGGACAATGGACGTTTGCCCTCAGTGAGCATGGTGGTCTGTCCTAATTACAAACAATCCTTCCTTCCCTTAATTGCTACTGTCTACACTCTACCTGGGAGGCCTGAGCTAAAACACACACACACAGAGTGTATTTCAACTCTGAGTGTCTCTTCAGCCTTTGACATATATCATCTTTGACATATACCTTCTTGGTCAGCTTGTTTTTCACCCACATCTCTCTCTCCCTCCCTGTCTTTCCCTTGTCCCTCTCTTCTCCCTGGAGTATAATTTGCTCCCCGGCAACGTCTTCTAATCAGCTGCTGTCTCCCCGCCGCCACGGCGTAATGGCCGTCTTCCTCTGCTTCCTGGACGCGTCTCGCCGCGGTGCTCGCCGCCCGCAGAACGCCAGCGCTCCCGCCGGCGCTCTGTCATTTACGGATTCCTGATCCCTCCGAGGCTCCGCCCTCCCCACGGAGAGAGAGAGGGGGAGAGATGGAGAGAGAGGGAGAGGGAGAGAGAGAGGGAGAGAGATAGAGAGAGAGAGAGAGAGAGAGAGAGAGAGAGAGAGAGAGAGAGAGAGTTGGTGCGTCCCGCCACGTTCAGTAAGACGATCAATGGGTCGTTTTTTTTCCTTGGAAACTGATGCCGTCCGAGCGAGCACTGAGGTGCTGATTGGTCCTTACTAAATGTGTTTTCTAGTGCCGAGAGAAACCAACGGTGAAGGAAATTCGCAGGCTGGATGTCTATATTCAGCAAGACCACGTGTGCAGTAGGCCTACTAGTAGTCGCAACAAAAGCTGAAATGCGCCAGTGAAATGTATGCCATGTATTCATTTAGAAGACGCTTTTATCCAAAGCGACTTCCAAGAGAGAGCTTTATATTTGTGAGTGTGGCTCTCTACCTTTAGATTATGATTGAAAGAAACCGAATGGCAGTCGGAACACTGAGTATTGTGCCGTACAGTAACTAGAACATTCTCACCTGTGTGGGTCCGGGGATGCAGGACAGAACCCTCTCTATGTTCTCTGAGGACACTTCAACGTCATCCACCGCCACTAGAACGTCACCTGGGAAACAGAGAATCGTGGGAACAGGAATGATTCAGGGAATGCATGGTATTACAATATGACATCATGCCAAAATTCAGCAATCACGCATGGGAATCTATTTCTGATACAGAACGTAGTGAATACACGTAAAAACGGGATTTTGATTTTATATTTATTTACTGAAAGACAGGATTTTGCCAGGCTATGTACAGCCTTGACTTGCCCTATCTCCTCAACCTAGATTTCAACCTGAGTTATTTCAGGTATTTAACAAGCCTAATTGTTTTAGCATGGCACAGTCAGCCTTGATGAAAGCTCCTCTAAACACTAACTCATGTGGATATGCGTTTGTGGTTTAGCTCAGTTAGAATTCCTTGGGTTTGTCTGGAACACCAGCACAAACCTCAGCCTCAAAACCATTAAGGACTTAGTCTTTGAAACACAAGTCTACGGTTACACCGAATTTATGCCTTGCATTAGGAAGGCTGGGCCTTAGTCCTGACCTTCATGACAACAGCAACCATAGCTATAATAAGCTCTTAAGTCATAATACAGAGTAATATTAGATCCATTACACGCAGTAAGCTTGGTAAAGTCTATTGTCCATAAAGAGAAAAAATGACCACTCTACTGTATTTCATTACCATGCGAACCATATACTGTATATATGGTTATATTATGGCTATATATTTAACAAAGCTAGAATAAAAAACTATGGTAAAGGTTGGGATTCTGTGTCACGGATAAGAATAGCAGCGCTCTACTTGGAAGATAAAAAAACGACCGTTGCTACATTCGATTCATTCAACACAACCAGCTTCAGCAGAGCAGAGGGTCCTCTCTCACCGATGAGTATCTGTCCGCACCTGACGGCCGGACTGCCGGGGACCAGGCCGTGCACGCCGATCCTCTCCTCCCCGCGCCCCCGCGCCGCGTCCCCCTGCTCCGCCCCGCCCCAGCCGGGGCGGTGCACCACCCCCAGCAGCGCCTCCAGCAGCCCCCCTCGCTCCGGGGGCGGGGGAGAGGATCCGCCCAGCCGCTTAGGGTTGAGGTAGACGCAGGCCTCTTTCAGGTGCTGCTGCCGGACCGTGACCCCCGACCTCTGGCCCACCTGGTTCTTCAAGATGGACGCCGGGTGCGAGTCTCTCCCGTCGCCGTCTTTCCCCCGGCGCTGGGAGGGCCGCCTGGTCCTCCTCAGGATCCTGGCCAGCCTCTTGAGGCCGTGCTCCCCTTTGGTCCCCGACTCGGGCCGCTTCTTCTTCTTCTTCTCCTCCGTGATGATCTCCGCCTCCTTCTCGCTGAAGCGCACGTGATTGGTGGAGAGCCCCTGATTGGCGGAGGCCTGGGCCAACGCGGCCTCCTCCTCACCCTCGCTCAGCTCCAGGTAGAAGAGCTCCCCGTTCTCCTGGACGTCGTCCAGCCATTCGGGTTCCAGATCGCTGAGATCACCAAGAGGAAGGGGAGCATTAGAACTGAGAGAACGAAGGGGGGGAGGGGGGGCAGGGGGCAGGGCGGCGGGGGGTCATTGTGTGGTTTATGTTTCAAACCATGAGGCTTTTACACAAAATTGCATTTTAGAATAGATAGAGAGAGAGAGACAGAGAGACAGAGAGAGACAGAGTGAGAGAGGCCACAATCAAATCTTGGGCCGAGAAAATGCTTTAACACTGCAAAAAGGAGAGTTAAAATTTCAACCAGGCATCTTTTTTTCTCCTCCATTTCTCTAATTATGCCATGCCAACCCTGCGGTACACTCTTGGAAACCACATCCATAAATTCACTGAGGATGGTGAACAGCATATAATTATTTATGAAGGTTTGAGTTTCCAAATTGGAAACAGAAACACATTTACCCAAAACTCGAAAAAAAAAAAGAATATTGAGAATGAAACTATGGCGGTACATTGTTCTCTATTTCCTTTGGTTATGTTTCTGCTTGTAATCTTTAATTTAATTTAACAACAACGTCAAGTCTCAAACTCCAGTTGTCAAATAGCTTACAGATAGGCTACGAATCTGGGGATGCATTCTTCCAATAGATCAACAACATTATTGGATCACAATTTTTCTACACCCAGTGCCCCAACTAACACCTTATCATAACGAGATACGGATCCTGGTGGAAATGTTTAAAGTGTTGATCAAGAGTTCTTACTCAGAGTAGTCAGAGCCACTGAAACTTGATGATGTGGATTCACTATCGCTCCCGTTGTCATGCTCACCACCACCCTTCCTGTCCTCGCTCTCCTCTCCCGCGGGCTCGCTAGCCTCAAACGTTCCAACTGATCCGTGAAACTCTACAGAGGCCATTATTTACTTTGCATAGGTGGTGCAATAATACATAAATCCTCTACATCCTCTGTTTGTCAATTTTTACTTGGATGAGCATTGCCATTCTCTCGCCATATTGTCTCCATACGGGTTCCCTTGCTGTGTCATGTGACGCTAAATACCCACATATGATTGGTCAATCGTTGCGTTGCCCCTGACAACATAGAAGCTTTCCGTCTGCTGGGGAATCAACAATATAGAGTTGCAACACAATTACCCCTATTCTGAACACCTAACGTACATGCAATGAAACAGCTGACTTTTCAGTAACTTAATAATTCAACTAGTACTCAACAAAACTGTCTCCTAATTCTGCCTATGCCCACTTTTTGCTTCTTTACTACCAGCCTAACAAAACAGGGCACTTTACAGACAAGACGCAACTTTCTCACGGTCAGTTTAGTAGCGTCAAAGTAATTTTGCATAATTGCAGATAAATAAAACTAGATATATACTGCCAAATGAACATCTTATTTAAGTTTTAGACGTTGTTAATAGAGAATTTTCAATCGAGCGTGCTTCTCTGCAAAGATGTGCGCTCGAGCCCTCCCCTCTACTTGCTAAGTGCACGAGGTCTTTAAATCCCCCCTGGCATTCGGTGCTTGGAAACAAAGTAGTCTGAAAAAAAGTGTGATGAATGCTTTCCCAAATGTAACACAATCTATCCAAAGAAAAGTAGCAACATTGTTACAAGAGTATTCATTTACTGAGTAAATTATGTCTGAATATATGGGTATACCGACCTGTACAATAGCACACTGCGTATGGAATCAAAGTCGTCCAAATTCTTGGAAAATGATCCTCCATCTATGGCGATGTTAAACATTATTTATGTCTCAGCATTTATGCTTAGTCAACTCCATAAAGTATTTCTGGACACGGCTCTCAAACGGTCGAGGCACGTCCATCCCAAACTGCCGTCAACGCGTAGTGATGAGAGACAGTTGGATTCCTTGACGGTCGTAGGCATAGAGAAAACGGTCAACTCAAGAGTTCAGTCAGAATGCAATTGCGGCTGGTCTTAGAAGTAGAGAATTCGTTCTCGGGTCAATCACTCACATGGGGCAGGCAGCTCCGCTCCAATATCTTTTGAAGACGAGAAAAAAGCGGTCCCAAATTACTTCTCCAGACCACCACAGCACATGCTTGTAGACTAGTCTGAGCCAGAGGCCGGGCAAGACGGGGCAGACGAACGCCATCTACTGCATAAAACTCCGTATGTCCTCAAATGCAGCACACTATTTAGCATTAGACTGAAGTCACTTTGGTGAAACAACGCTTTCAATAAGACATATGTGCAAAAGAAAAATGTAATAGAACTTATTTAATAATAATTCAAATATAACTTTAAATTACCTGCACATAAATCAGAAGAAGCACGTTGCTGCATCGATTCACATTTGTATGTAGCCTATAATCTGTGATATATTGTTGGGTTATCTTAAAGCCACAATTGTATCACTATATACTAAAATGACATTATGTTAAATATGTGTCATAATAGACATATGATATTAACAATGTGACGATAACCACTCTGATCGCACAACTTCCCTCCAGATTCCCAAATGGAAATCAAGAACGGTCATCAAGAGCAGAGAGACTGAGTAAACTCAATCTACTCTACCAGCTTCGCGCTCAGGAAGATGTACCGCTACTCATCATCGTGGTTAGCGAGACCAAACTTTTTAGAAACACATTTCGCAAGTAAAAAACTATAGAAATGATCCCTGAAAGTATAGTCTTGCCGATTAAACGTGCCTGGATCACTTCTTGTATCGCGACTATGTCATTCCCATTCACGGTTACTGAATCTAAATTTCATAATATAAAATATAAAGAGTACATTTATCAAAAGGCTGTGTCTAACTGTAAAAGAAACAAAACACTTTGCTGTCAACACAGGTGATTCAAATGAATGCCTCCGAGATCATATATAAAGTTCATTTTTATCAAATACCCATAATGCCATCTGTCTTATGCTAGTAAGCATTTAAGGCTAACTCTTGGATCTCTGCAATCTCTGGAATTAAACAAATACATTATTGAAAAAATTGAATAGAGGAGTTAACACAAAGACAATTATTTAATTAGAATGCAATTTGGAAAGGGAGTTACGTTTTTAAGAATATTGAGAGCTACAAACTAGCATTGCTAGCATTCTCAATCGTGTATCAGTTGTATACGTCCTACTGCAAACAAGGGAAGTTTACAGGTTCCGAGTTTCCATACTACATACCAGGATATAAACCCAATTTTGGACACACTCATCAATTTCATTGAACATTAAGGGGCCAAATAAACAATATTTAGCAGAACTGTGACATTTAAAAATTGAAAGTAACTTTCATTGCAAACTTTCGTTAGAATAAAATAGCTAAAGAGTGAGTAAAACAAGGACCTGGACATGACACGTTTATACACACATTTATACGGACAGTTTTAACTAATAGTGTCCTTAATAACCAAAAATTAATGAACACTATACTGTTACTACATTCTCACACATCTCAGAGAAGTGGCTTGGATGAAGTCGCTAAGAACCGGTCGCTAGTGCCCTCTCCCGGCATGCAGATGCATGTCAGACCATATACGTCATATATGTGCGCCATAGCAATAGTATTTATGTCCATATTCCTGAAGAAGAACATTTAAACAGGTTGGCTGTTTTCAGTCGTTAATTCAAAGTTACGAAAGTAGACACATTGAATTACAAACGTTCACACTAATACATAATTAAAATGATTAATATTACTACGGCTGATGGGGGCATATGATGTAGAGTTTCTGCCAGATAGGACAATTAACAAGGAGCCGGGCTAGCCAAGTTAGCCATCGTCACACTATAGAGGCTATACAGGGCTTGACATCAAACTAGGTGGAGATTCACATGATTAAAATTCAAGTATGATTTGAAGAAGCTAATATCATTGTTGTTGCTCGCTTGTATAGATGGCAGTAATTCAACTAGCCTGTGCCGAGGACAACCACTGGATAAAAGTGAAATGAATGCAATACTTCACATACGCCACACAGACAAATTCCACACAGATTCTGTGATCACAGATGAGCTCTGTATGCTTCACATCGACCTAGACACAATCGAAGAAGACAGGGAGCCTAACAGAGAGAAACAAACAAACTCAGAACAATCTGTAAGTTCAGCCAGCAAGCTGATCTTTCCTTCACTGACAAAAAGCTGTTGTCCTTAGTCCGTATACTGGACTGTGTAGTGTACAGTACTACATCAGGGGTTGTGTCTAAATGTAATCATTTATAAGAGCAGTTATACACACTATCATCTACATCAACTTTGTATTCTTTCCTGAATGACGAATGTACTTTGCTTTGATGAAAGTGTATGTGCGACATTGATTCTGGGTGCCTGATCTTAATGTGTCTGTCTGTGTGTCCTGTCTGTGTGTCCTGTCTGTGTGTCTGTCTGTGTGTCCTGTCTGTGTGTCCTGTCTGTGTGTCCTGTCTTTGTGTCTGTCTGTGTGTCCTGTCTGTGTGTCTGTCTGTGTGTCCTGTCTGTGTGTCCTGTCTGTGTGTCCTGTCTGTGTGTCCTGTCTTTGTGTCTGTCTGTGTGTCCTGTCTGTGTGTCTGTCTGTGTGTCCTGTCTGTGTGTCCTGTCTGTGTGTCCTGTCTGTGTGTCTGTCTGTGTGTCTGTCTGTGTGTCCTGTCTGTGTGTCCTGTCTGTGTGTCCTGTCTTTGTGTCTGTCTGTGTGTCCTGTCTGTGTGTCTGTCTGTGTGTCCTGTCTGTGTGTCTGTCTGTGTGTCCTGTCTGTTGACCAGAAAAATGTCCTCAGGAAGCAGCGAAATTGGGAGAGGATCCTGGCGTCGAAAAGGAGCAAAAGGCGTGATGAGAAGACAAAGAGGAAACAGAACCGTAAGGAGGGATGAGGGAAGAGGAAGGAGGTAGTGGAAGGAGGGAGGGGGAAGGAGGTTAGGGTTGCAGGCTGAATGTTCTGTATGGATGAAGCTCTGTGTTGTAGGTTTAGCCATGCGTTGTTGTTGTTGTTGTGGTTTAATAAACAGGCACTGATGTGGACAACCCCCAGTTTAGCAAACGTGTCACTAAGGCGATCACCAAGGAGCGTTTAGCAGAGGCACAGACTTCGGGACCCAAACTGTGCTTAGACCTGAGCATGACAGACTACATGTCAGACAAGGTAGGTGATTGATCCACCCGTGAGCAAAGCTAAATCAGTAACAGAATCAAATCAGAATCAATCTGACTTCTGATACGTGTTGCTCTTTTCCCAGGAAATAAGCCGTCTTGCTAGTCAGATAAGGAGGCTGTACGGGTCCAATCGTAAGGCAACTCGGCCCTTCCATCTCTACCTGGCAGACCTGAGCCAGGACAGCCGATTGTACAGGGAGTGTCTCAGGATGAACGATGGCTTTCATAACTACGTGGTGAGTAGCTTATCGGCTCCAACACCTTTGAGGTCCCCACAGACAACTGATTTACGAATTCTTCCAAAAGACTTATATTTCACGTCACCTAGAAATTGTGTTTTGTCTCTCAGATGGATGTGACCGAGGCGAGCTGCCTGGACTTGTTTCCTCCTGAGAACGTGACCTACCTCACACCAGATGCTGAAGAAGGTGGGACTGCAGTCTACCATGGCGGAGTTGGAGTGTAGAACACTGTGGGAAAGTGAGATCAATGTATCGTGGCATTATGTCATTTGTCAAAACCAGACATATACACACAAGTTCTAGATCTCCGGCTCTGTGACGCCGGTCTGCACCAACGTGGCTTCCCTTGTGTTTCAGCCTTGGAGAGAATAGAATCGGACAAAGTGTACGTTCTCGGTGGTCTTGTGGATGAAAGTATTCAGAGGGTAAGAAACTCCATGTTTTAGAATGAGAATAATTCCAATTGAGATGCAATTTAACTGACAATTGTATTGACTAATCCTGTCTTGTTGGTGATGGATTGATCAGATGTTCTTTCTACTGTGTTTCCCCCTGTAGAAGATCACTTACATGAGGGCCAAGGAACTGAAGGTGAGGACAGCAAGACTGCCCATAGATGAGTACATGGTGAAAAAGGAAAACCCCAAAAACTTTTACTCAAAGATCCTCTCCATTAATCAAGGTTAGTATGTGAAAGTCTGTTCCTCCCCACACATTTTATGAAGACAATTATATAAAAGGGCCTCAGTTATAACAGAAAAAGAGCAGCCTGTTTGAAAACAAACCTACGCCCCTGGTTAAAGCAATTATATAGTCATTCAAATACATTCATGTCTTTGTCGCTATCAAAAATGCATGCTTGAGGCTGGAGTTTTTGAAATCTCTCCTCTCTCTTCTTCCTGTCTCCAGTGTTGGACATCCTGTTGACGTTAAGAGACACTGGCAGCTGGATCAAAGCTCTTCAGGCTTGGTTTCCCCAAGGGAAGGGCTTTGTTGTCGCACCTGAGGCTGCTAATCATTCCGTATCAGGGCAAGACATGAATGTCACGTGTACATAAGTTTCAGTATTTTTCATTGTTTTTGGTTATGAACGCAGTACGCAAATGCTACTGGTAGTGGGTTTTGTAATTGAGTTTTCTCGTACGTATATTTACTTTTGCATGACCGTGTGCATGCACATACATCTGCACTGTCATTTGCAGCTGGATCACCGGTACTGTTGAGATGCCTGACAGCTGAGATTGTAGCTTACATTTTTAAGACAAAATGTAGGGCCCCTTTACAAGTGCAGGACAGATGTGATATACATTTATTTGTTAGACGCTAATTACAGTTGATGTTTTTTTTTAAATTGTATTCTTGTTATATTCTGTGCATCTATGTTGTTTGAAGGATTTTAAGTATTTTTAACTCAAGAGTTCCTCCATTACTGGATGGAGGCTAAAAATGTTTTGTTCTATAAAGTTCTGTTGAAATAATCAATCACTGTGTAACTGGCTGATAGTTGTTGCTAATCTAATTTAAATGTTATTAGTTACCTCAGTTTTGTACCGGTCATATTGACATGTGGTAAAGTGACCTGGCAGAGTACTCTGACAGTGCTAAAGAAGATGATCCAGTTTTCAGTTAAAAGTCTTCAGGAAGGAAAGGCCTGTATTGTTTCATATAGTTGCTGGTAAATCATTGATGACAACAAGCAGTTAAGTGACACATCACAGTTTAAGAACGTATAGGGTATAGACACAGCAATATACAGTATACACATATACAATTTACATATACAATAAAAAAATAAATAATTTAATTACAGGGTAGTTGATTCGGTGTTCCTTGTAATCAGCTCTGTGAGGGGGAACATGTCAGGAACAAATAATAGTTGTGACTTGCTAACTCTGTTATAATAGTCACAACAAATAATAGTTGTGACTCTGGTAAACGCCCTTGGCGTTTACCAGAGTATGGCACTTGTTTCAGAAATATAAATGTAAAGTTATGAACATACATAAACAAGTATGTATATTAATAATAGATTTAAGGGCTTTCCTACATATACTACTAACACTAAAATAAATGTAGATGCCTGCACAAGCCACATGCCAGATTCGGGTCAATCACTGCAGTAAAACAAATGCATTATGCCCAGCAGTGCCAGCTGTGAGTCAAAACAAGTGTACCTTTAAGGAGTGAGTTATTTTTCCAAAACGGAAGCTATCTAGTTTTAGTTAGCTTCCGTTACCTAGCAACCTAGCATAATACTCGTAGCAATGCTACTACCTGCTAGTTTTACTTGTTAGCCTCCTAATTGTAAATTTTGAAGCCATATTATAGCGTTTGTCATATAGTTTTTGTCTATCGGAAAATAGTCGGTTGGAATGTTCAGAATCACATATCATATGTGTGACGCTACTCCTTAACGGGTTAAAGTGTTTAATCTCTGTCAATGACCCTTAAACCGGCACATGTGAAATATGAAAGCATATGTGAGCTACTACCACATCCCACAGTGTCAAACAGCCCCCATCGATGGAGTTTGAAGCCCTGCAGTGGGATGGTCCTGATGTCTTCACCATCCTCTCTTGGCCTGTTTTTCCACCACAAAGCGGGTGAGCCTCTTCACCCAGTGAGTGTCAGGGTCCAGACAGATTTTCTCTCCTCTTGCAAGACCAGCTCTGAAACACAAACACAAACTGTTTAAGACACCTGTTGCAGTTACAGTACAACAACAGCTGTGTCTCGTAGGAGTGGTGCACATCTGAACGAGCCAAATTATAAATATTATCAGGACTGTTTACATGAACATTCATGATCATTTGTTAATAACTACTGTATGAAAAACGGGATTTACACAATATCTTGACTAAAAGTGATATATGGGAGAAGGTGTAGATTAGTGGTTAGAGCACTTGGTTGCAGGTTCAAATCTCCCGGTACTTTATGTTACTTTGGATAAAAGTAACATAGAGTAAGTAACATAAGATAAAACTTTTAGGCTCTAGAGTATCACCATGGTAACCTACATGACTTCTATGTTTTGGCAGTGAGGGCCACTGGGACGAATCTCTACGCTTCGTAGGCTGTCAGGAGGAATAACTCTGGTCTCCAGCTTCACACAGTGACAGTGCTGGTTGTAGTCTCGGCCGATTGGCGGCATACCTGGGGAATCAAACACTCATATTACAACAGCTTTAAGATGCAGTTATGGGACTGGGTTCTAAATGGAATCACATTTTTATGAAACTCCTAACTCTGTTCCTTTATCATCATGTTGCAAAACACTACTGCTTTTTAATAATACTTCCTTATACAAAATCGTGATCTAAAACCAGTTGAGGAAATTTTATTCACAACAGGAACACAGTTTACACTGTATAACAAAGTACTACTGAATTAGTTGAAAATTACTGCCGAATTAGTTGAAAAAATACTTAGCTTTTCTAATTAAATTAACAATAAAGTAATGAACTACGGTATAATCTGAAATTGAATTTGTTGTTAAGGTCTTACCGTTGCCAAGGGTGAAAGAGATGGCCACCAGAGCCAGCAGAAGACAAGTCTTCATGGTGCGCGCACCGTTCAACCAAGAAGAAGAGAATGAAGGTGGTGATGGTGTTTCTTCAGATCTTACCTTCGCTGTTCTGAAGAGTCACAGAGCCACTTCACTTTTTATACAAGTCCTGATCACATGCTCATCACAACCTCAGGGATCTCTGCAAAAGTCCTATATACTGTGTGTGTGTGTGTGTATCAGAAGGCAGTCATGAGACAGGGAGTTCAGGGGCAGTGCAGGGGCCTTCCAGGAACCGTCAATCTTTCATGTTATCCCTCTGGACAGAGAAACTATCGTAATTCACACAAACAACATCATATGTTTGTGACTTATTTTGTGTCATAATAACCCAACACAATTTGGCCTAGAGGGAAGCCTAATACCAGGGTTAATTGTAGACTACAGTTTTTCGCTGAATGTGGATGTTTAATGGTCCTCATTAGTGTTGTTATTATTATAAAACTTTCATTGACATTGCTGTGACTCCAGAATCTGGGGGGTATTCCAGAAAGCAGGTTATGCAACATAACCGGGTAAGTTAACCCACCAGCTGATTCACAATGTTGCAGCAACCTACTGGCAATGTTGCTACAACGCTGGGTGTCAGCTGGGGAGTTAACTTACCCGGGTATGTCACATGACCTGCTTTCTGGAGTACCCCCCTGGTGGAGGACGATGAAGTAGTGCAGAAATTGTTGTCAACAAACGACAGAATGGAACACTCAGTATGACTCAGGCCACACAGCATCAGGAAGAAAGAGGAACTGTGCGTTCTACAAAGTCATGTGACACGTGACTCCGCAATCAAGGCGCTCAGTTCCCAAGAGGGCCGGAAAAGTAATCTTATTATTTCTAAACTCATTACTATAGACTGTGATGGATGGTTCACTCAATAAGATGCAATGATGATGGATTAATTTATAGTCAAAACGTTTACATATCAGGACAAAAACACTTTTTTATGAACAATAATATTGGTGTTGGATTTAGACAAATTAAAATTCTGTCCAAAGTGCCCAAGTACAAAATGTATACGTTTTCACAAGTTTAAAAACAAAGAACTCCATTGCCAATATGAGCAGCATACGTTGGAGGTAACTTTACAGGCAGCATGTCACTACAATGATCCTGTGATTTGAGTGTGTTCAGCTGTAATAGGAAGGATGGTGCTGGTGTTTATAACTTCCGACTGTCTTCTCTTCAGATGGCTGTAGGAGAAAATCAAAAGGTCACTCTCAGTTATTGACCTTAAATTGGTGCTCAAAAGATGAGAACAGTTTTTAAAAAGTCTTTGAAAAAGTCTTTACCTTTTCATTCTCTTGATCAACATTTTGGCAAAATCCCCAGTTGGCTCCAGACACTCTGATTCTCCAGTTATCAATTTGACACTGTTTTTCGATAAATAAAAATAATTGTGTTGAGAAGCGAGACAGAGCAACAGAACACAGGGTCGTGTGAAGAAATCTGAGCATTCAGTTGAAAGTTACAGTGCTGTTAGACAGAAGACGTACTCGACTCTAAGTACTTGTGCACAGACCACCCTGACAGGAGATATCAGAATCAGAATTAGAAAGGGGTTTTACAGTTTTTCTCAATTGTTTACACACAAATACTGGTACTTGAGACACAATGACCACAACATGTAACTCATGCACCAACCCCATGAACCAATTCTGCTAAACTACAAGCACAATTCCTGCTTTACACTCAAATTGCAGTTCTAAAACACACTTTTTTCAAAACACTACACACAATTCTCTGCATTTGGCACAATTTTCATGAAGAAAATCTTTTGTTTTCACAAGGAACACACTGCCATTCAAATACGCACACTGACTCATCGCATGGACAAACACCTGTTTTACAATTAGCAATCAGAGCTTTAGCATAAAAGGGCAACAGGTGACCTCTTCTGTTTTTGAGCAATGGATGCCAACATTGGAAACAGAGGCAGAGGCAGAGGAGTGAGAGTAAGAGGAGGAGGACGGGGAGGACGAGGATGAGGAAGGCCAAGGACCATAATTTCTGATGAGATGAATAGACATTTAGACAATAGGTAATAGACAAAATACCATTTTGAGATTGGATAACATTGTTTTGAATGTTAAGTTTAATTTTGCAGGAGAAGTGAGAGGTTTTGCCCATTGTGTGTGTGTTTTTTTGATTTGTGTGTAGAGTTCTGAGAGTATGAGGTATGCATTCAGAAAATGTGTGTAATCAATCGAGAAAAACTGTAATCGGCGCCATCTTTAAAAATAAAAGATGATATGATATGATGATATGATATGGGACTGTGTTGTCACAAGTACAGTGACAATCTCACCTCAGATCAGGATGCATCTGGAGTGGTATTCACAGAAAGAGTCATTTGAATTGTGTTGTCTTGTGCTCTTTAACTCACATGACTTCCTCCCTGGGACAGTGTGGTCGAGGTAGGATCTGTCGAATTGTAGTTATCCTTTTGGTGTTGAGTGGTGTTTTGCGGGTGCTAGCACAATGGCAACGAGGTGCCTTCGTTGCCTCTGCTAGAGGAGAGAAGAGGCGAGGAGAAGAGGAAGATGGAGAAGGGGAAAAGAGAGGAGATAATCAAACATGAGTTATGACTGGACTCCCTGATGAACCCACATAGAAGCCAGTGTAGAAACACCCAGTACCTCCTGCCATGGAGATGGCTATGCCGACCAGTAGAACAATGGAGAAGATCACTGCTTTCATGATGGTCTTCACTTGACATTTAATTCACAATAAGATGTCCCAGAGCAGTTCCTATTTCAGAAAACTCTTTGAATTGTTTCTTCTGGTCGGTGGGAATTGTATGAAGACAGCCTGTAAGACTTCAAGTCTGGCGTGACAGCAGTTCTGCAGCTGCTCTCCTCTCTTCTTCTCTCCCTGTCTCCTTGATGCGTGGGTCTGCCTGGAGGAGGTGCATTCTGGGGCCCTTATACTCCCTGCTCTCTGAGTGGGAGAAAGTTTCAGGGATTCCAGAGAAAAGTGATTGCGTCATCCATTCCAGTTCAACACCCATGTTCCACCCACCCAAAGAGGTGGGAAAATTCTTTTTTTTCTTTTTATTTTTTTTTGCACTGGATAAAGGAAGCTGAAAAATTGAAGTGTTGTAATGTCATTGTGATAAAACAAGAGGATTAAGTCGGCAGCTGTATTAAATGTATGTTTCATAGAGTAGAATTGAGGCCTCAGCGATGGAACTTGATCTCTGTGAGAGGAATTACAGTTTTTTTTTGTTTAGTAAGAACAACACAATGGAGTATGTTTAAACTGGTCAGTTTGGAAAACAAGCAATAATATTTAAAAAGAGCTATGATAATAATAAAAACAAATTGCATAATTTCTGTTAGTGTGAATGTTGTGTGTGTTTGAGGAGAGGGAGGGTAGAACTGAATCAGAAAGCCTACAGTATAGACTTATAATATCACCACTACTGTATGATGAAGGAAACAACTTTTGCATTATTATCGTGAACCATTTATCCATACAGAAGTATGGAAAAGTAAACAAAAAAACAAAAATGCTGACCAGTACAGACACACAGTGGCAGGCTACTGTCAGACTCTCTCTTTTTTTGAGGCATGAAGGTCAGAGGAGAGAATTAATTTTATTAGAACAAAATGAAAAAGTAGTCTATTTTAATAGGCCATAGTAAATCTGTCATTACAACCCTTACAACCCATAATATCCTTTACAGTACTACTAGTCTCATACAAGTAGCTTTCCTGGCTACTACTGCAGTATTGCACTACAAACTACAACCTCATTTAAAGGTAATAAGGTATTCGGGGTAGGCCTGGTCATCGTGAAAGACGACAAACATGGTGGGCTTCTGTACATTGTTTACCAGGCTGTCATAGTGGTCGTTGGGCAGCTGGGGGGAGCGGGGTGGGGGGATAATCATGTCTTTGTCTCCTAGCGTGTACTGCCCTGTCAGGACCCTGGCCACAAACATCAGCTGGTTGCCGTCCTGGTCTGCCCGTGAGTAGGTGGGGTTAGCAGAGTAGCTGGCTTTCACAGCAAAGTATGTCCCTTTACCAAAAGAAGTGGCTGAGCGAGAGGAGATAGGGACAAAAAGAGAGAAAACGGAATATAAAATTTGAATGAATGCGTATGAAATTCAAATGAATACATTTGCACAGTTAACTATAGTACAGATCCACTGTCAGTGGCTATGGAAGGGTTAAATCTACCCACCGTTCTGCCCAGCGAAGCTCCTGTTAAAGCCAGTCTCCAGGATGGCCAGGCCTCCCTCAGGTGAGGTACCGTGGTACAGCAGCTTCTCGCCCGCGACTCCGCCCAGCCCGTTCTTATCCGCCATCTGGATTTTTATCACCTCGTAGGCTTTCCGCAGGTGTACGTTCTGAACGCGTTCAATCTACACGAGGAAACATGGACCTAGGTAAGGTACTATTGAGTATCACTGAGTGAGTAACAAGGTGCTCTTGATAGAGTAGAAATCAACTGACCATTTCAACCACAAACAAAGCCTTCACACGCTCCAAATGAACAATATTCAGTCCTGTGATACGCTCTGGTGTATTTTTACATGATAGAAGATGTTCCCTTATATTAAACACTAGACACAAGAGTTGTGTACAGCCCACAATGTCACTTACAGTACCACTATTTTCCTACAATTAGCTTTCCTAGCATCTACTGTTGTTCTAGGTAATGTGCTAGAAACTACATAAAAGTAATGAGGTATTCAGGGTAGGCCTGGATGTCATAAAAGACTACAAACATGGTGGGGCTCTGATTCTTTGATCCATTGTTGTAAGTAAGATAGAAGGGATCCACCACTGTCCCTTCAAGTGTCAACAACCTCACTATTAGCGGCAGGGCAGGTTTAACCCAACCCACGTCTTTGCCTCCATCCTCACCTTGAGCACGGTCTTCTTGGAGGCGGACCTCCTGAAATCCTCTTTCACCCTGCGGAACTCTGGAGAGGAAGTGGGCAGCTCTACCAGCTTCAGGGACACTCCCAGAGCCATACTGTCCCACTCCAGAGGGAGACAGAAGTCTGGGAGAGACAGAACCACACAAACCAGCTTGAAGGATTAGTTAACTGATTTGACTCACTAGTTAAAGTGGCTAAAAAGTAAACATCTATATGTATATATATACAGTATATTTATATAGATATAAACAGAGGAGTTTTGCGAGGGTCTGGACAAAAACTGATGTGTAGGATTTCAAAAAATCTCAGTATTGTTTGGTAGTTATAGTAGTTTGTTCATTTAGTAGCTACTGGGAAATAACAGTAGAAGGTGGCCAGAGAAAGCAGTGATACATGTACTCACCTTCAATGTTCTCCAGACGTTTCAGCTTGGTCACCCTGCCTGAACTCTGGGCAGTGGCCTCCATCTTCATCAAATCCACCACCCAGTTTCCTCCCAGCCCATCCACCACTCCACCCTGCACCTCCTGCTTCTCTAGCTGGAGGTTGGCCTCCTTTGGGAACCTCTCCCAGGTGCCCATGGTTCCCATCATGCACCAGGTCACACGGGAGTACTCCTTCTCCTGCTCATTCTCCCTCATCTTCCGGCGCAGACCACTGTGGACATACCCCTGGACCTGCTGCACTACCTTGTTCACTCCATCCTTTGGCCCACTCAGGGTGAATCCGCCCTGGGTAGACTGACCCTGGCCCTGACCCCCACCGTGGAGTTCCATGGTCAGGTTCAGAGATGCCACCTCCCTGCTGATCTCGTCTATCTCGGCTTGGGTAAGCCCATCTAGCTCTTCCCTCTTGAAGCTGTGTTGGCTGCACTGGTCTTGGTAGAGCCTCATGATCTCTGCACCTGCCTTGGACACATTCTCGTCACACAGGCCCAGCACAAGGAACTCAGATGGGGACTCTGGGGAGCTGCTTGTGGGTGGAAGGCTGCTCAGGTCGGAGGACTGAGACAGGAGAGCTGGTAAAGAGATAGATAATAACATTATGTCAAGATAAGAAAATAGTTATTACGAGTATTCTTTAAGGTTTACCATATCACGTTTTATCGTTCTACGGTGTGTTCGAAATCAACATGTCTACATGAGACAATCGTCAATATGTAACTTCACATGTCTTTTTAACTAACCTGTTTTGAGATTCCCTGAGGGAAAGAGCATCTCAGCGGAACCTTTGAATGCCAGGAAAACGTCAATCTTGAAGAGGACTAGGCGAACCAGTTTGAGGTGGTGGAGAGGAGTGGAGGACACCGTCGCTTTGACTCCCTGGAGAATGCTGTCTGCCACCAGCTTAGGGTCCAGACGCCCCTTACCTAGATATTTGATGTAATACTGTGTATAAATTTAACAGAGGCTTTTATCCAAAGCAACACAGTTTACTTCTGTGAAAGGTACATTTTTCTAGCAAATTAACTGAACCTTAAGGGCTTACACACTGCCCAAACAATGCCAAACATCACAACATTCTGTTGTTAGCTGTTATATGTATAATATTATTTACAGGTAGAACCATCTGAGGGTTGGGGTTGGATATCAGGGGTAATATGTGAATAACTGTAATGCCCTTATAAGAACTGTACATATGGTACCATCTCTGGTGTCTGGCATCATCTCCAGGCTGCAGGAACACTGACCTGCACAGATAGCAGGGATGGCCACAGACTTGTGACCTTTCTGGTCACATGTCTTCATGATGTCACTGACCAGGCCTTGGATCACGGTGGTGTTGCTCTCTCCGCACACGTGCAGAAGGGACTTGCAGGGGAATCGGCCAGGCTTGGTCTCATACAACCCTCCTCTGATCACATGGGCTAGTGGAGGAACGGATCAGAACAGTCTTAGTTCACTGACCTCAGACCAGCTTGGTGAGAAGTAGGAGGCTGTGGAGGAGGAGAGACGATTTATCACCTGATCTCAGTTCAGTCTCCACCTTAGGTCCGGCCATAGTTAGGATGTCCTTGCATACGCCTGCGAGGTGGTAAACAGTGTAAAGTCAAAACTGATTTACTTGCTCTCTAAGCTAATAAGTCGTCAAACATTTTAACATCACAATAGTTGGTCACATAGTACCTGACTGTAGGTCAACAAAGTTGGTCGAGTTCACAACTACGTCTGTTGTCTCATTGGTGATGTCACCAAGTACCAGATGCACTTGGACTCCTCCCACTTTCAGCGTGACGTCATCCAGGTCAGAGGTCAATGAGCGGAAGACCGCTGAGGATAAAAGGTCAAAATAATTTTTTCATGTACTAGTAACTGTGTCACAAGGTCACTAATCGATCAATATATCAATAAAAATCCTGCCTTTTCTTCTCCAGTTCACCATTTTAGAGCTGAGTCCCATGTAGACATGCTGAAAGTTCTGGAATCAAAGTACGAGTTTATGCCCTAGTGCACACTGCTACCATACTAAAACAATGTATTAGCATTTTTAACACGTTTTGAAAACAAATCTGATACCTTACCTCCTCAGAGTCAGGGTACCCAGGCTTGATCACGATGCGGATGGTTGAGATTAATCCTGTAGATCCTGACCACCCCAACTTTATAATCTCTTCTGTCAGAATCCGTACTGCCTCACATGAAGGGAACTTGAGAGTTTTCCCAGGTCCGATCACGGGCAGAGCTACAGAACTCAGGCCCTGCTGCCTGCACATGTCCAGAACCAGGGCCAGTCCAGTACGCAGTACCTGTATGGGGGACAGAGTTTGCATTTGGTAAATATGCACAGGTTAAATAAGGGACACCTCTTTTTAAATATTCAAAACAATGAGTATCTGCAGTTTTGCATTTGCACTACTCACTTAAAAATACAAAATAAACTTACCTTCTCACTTGGACACCGAGCGGCAGGCCAGGGGAGGCATTCTATAAAGAAGACCTTGCAGCTCCGGGTCAACTTGACTTCCAGGACCTCCCCTGGAGAACAACACTTCTCCCCTGCTGCTAGGTCAAAGTTTCTCTTGAGTTGATTATATTCCCTCCCCAAACATGTGCCTATCATGGTGGAGTGCAGTTCTGTCATCATCATAGGAACCACCAGGGCATCCACCTGTCATGAGAATGAGAATACTAGTTTTAGTAAAAATAAAAAGATTAGGAGACAGATGAGACTAATGTGTGAGTAAAAGAGAGGACATTCTGTACCTGCTGTTTTTCCAGACTGCCCAACACAACCTCCAGGCCTGCTTGGCTGAGAGGGGAACTTGTGGGAGCTGGATGAGGACTGCTCCCCCTAGTGGAACTGGCAGCACTTACAGAACGACTGATTGCTACAGCTTGTCTGTGCTGCTGGGGCCATATGAGGACTTGAAAATCGCGCTCCACCTGCTCCAGGTTCCCCTTCCCTTCCCCAACGTAGTACAGTGAAGCGCCTTGCCCATCCAGGACCACCTTTTTCCAGGTCATGCTGGCCAAAATGGCACTGAAGTCCTGCAAGACTTCCTGAACAAGACACCGGGGTCCAGACAGCTTCAAGCAAGGAAATCGGAGGTGAGACAGTGTTAGTTTAACATCCGGGTTTAGCTGTAGACCCATCAGGTCTTTGACTTCATCAAACTTGTCAACCATTTCTGAGAGAGGCAGAGGCAAGCTTTCGTGGACATCAGCCTGGTTGAGCTGGTAGTCCACTAGTACCTTCTTGAGCCTCCACACCTCCTCACTGTAGCCCACCAGCTGCACTCTGGTCCTGGGGTCTCCACAGGATCCCTGCTGGTATTTGACCACCACTCTGGGGCCTGTGCTATTGGCCTCACCCTGGGCTTTTCTTAGGGCTTCCTTCAGCCTATCCAGTGCTGGAGATTGGCCCAAAGCTCCCTCTAGTGGCTCAGTGAACCAGCACAAGTCCTTCTGAATCATATTTGCAGCAGCTTCTAGTGCGTCTGATGACAAGCTGGACAGGATCAGGTCCGACCCAATCTCCATAGCAACTGGGCAGCACAGGCTTCGCTCAAAGCGGTCCTGGAATCTGGAGACATAATCACTGGACATCAGGAAGTCTAAAAGAGTGTTGAGAAGCTGAAATCTTTTTTTTTTAATATCTTTTAACAGCTCTTGTAGTTTTGTCAATCCCAGCTGAACCTCCTGGTTGGGTCCCTCAAAGACGAGATTGTTGGGCCCATTTTGGTAGATCTTCACTCTGGGGCTGAGGATCCTCAGTTCCTTCTCAAGCTCCTCCTTCACCAAGTAGTACTGTCTCTCTGACACTGGGTAATCCATCCTTATTTGCAACTTCTCCTCCAGCATCTTCAGCTTCTCCTTCACGTTTCTCCCCACCACCACAGCAAAGTCATCTTCTTCCAAGTACACCTTCACATCCTCAGTCTCCAGGACAGCAATGTTCGACTTTAAAATCTTCACTCCAGCTGAATCCATCTCATAGTGGGGACAGTAGACATTCTTCACATTGTCAAAAATCTGCTCCACCTGCAGAACCCATTCAAGTAGCGTTGGCCTGGCAACTGGCCCCGCCCCAGCAGCCTCCCACTTCACCACAGCCTGCTCTGTCTCGGGGGAGAGCTGGACGGAGGATTTGAGGGTGATGAGCTGTTTGTTCAGAGCCTTGTTTGCCTTGGGACAGTCCCTGAGGTACTGGAGGAGGTATTGGTCCATGATGAACACCTTCTCCAGCTCCTTACTGCTAGATGGGGTCTGAGAGAGAAAGGAGGGCTTGAATGCGCGTCCTATCTGTATTCTATGAATGACAGCCAGACAGGATAACAGCATAGCAACTGAACAAGAGGAACATGGGTGATATCTAGTGGGGAAACACAACACTACAACACAGAAAAACATAACAGCGAATAATTAAACCAGAACAGGGGTTGAGCATGAGTTTGTGGTATTTTCCAGTCTTCCAGTAAGGAATTAGAAACCGGCTTGCAAACATACCGTACCGGTAATGTGGCTTCTGTAGGGTAGCACAAATATTTTTTGCTATGAATAATACATTCATTTTATTTGCCTCAATTTCCACATTCATTAAACGCACTTGTTTTACGATTGTCCCTTGGTATTGTGACCCACCTGCTGGTCGTCCGAGGGCAGCTGTGGAGGTTGATGTGGATCTGTGGAGTCAGGAGACCGTCTGTCTCTCACTGAGACACACAGCTCACCACCTGGCAGGGGGATCACATGGTCTCTTCTCTCCAACACTCTCTCCTGGACTGGGGTCAAAAATAAGACAGGAAATGAAGTGAGCAGTTATACATGTTGTCAACTATAGATCATTTACTGTATAGCTTAGTCATTTAAAGTGATTTCATGTTTTCTAACTCATTAGAATGAAGAGGTCCTTACCTCTTTTCTTCAGGAAGGCAATCCTGTAGGTCTTCTCTCCCACCTCCTCCACCTCTCCACATTCCCCTCCTCCATTTCTCCTGATTCTAAAGAAATTCTGGATCTTTATCTTCTCTTTTTTATGTAGATGTTCCACTTCAAAAAACACGGCATGCTGGTACGATTCACCTTCTATGTTTTGCCCACAACCCTCAGCCATTTCTAACAACCCTGGGAACTTCTAAACATGCCCTCCACAAGGTTTTAACTGAGACTCAGACTGTACATATGTATAATGTCGACTTACTTTCATTTTTACTACTTTACCACCTTCTCCTTTAGAAGGCAGGTATGGCAGTGTTGACAGACTTTCCTTCCAGTAACACAGTCTAAAAAAAGGTCATGTAGCAGGGTGTGGTCGTTTTAGGATAGATACACTTCATTTCTAATTTGACAGACTTTCCTTCCAGTAACACAGTCTAATAAAAGGTCATGTAGCGGGGTGAGGTCGTTTTAGGATAGATACACTTCATTTCTAATAAGGTATTGAATGAACTTCCACAACATTGGTATTGGGTTTTAGGTGACCATGGAAACCTGTGGTTAATATGTAAAGCAAGGAATTAATTCGTTCTAAGAGTGGAGCAGATCAGATAACATGAGGGAACAAATAATGCGAGTTAAAATTATACAAAATGATTCATTGAAGGAAATGGAAATATAATGAACAGTACTGGATATGTTATTGGTTTAGTATTAGAGTTGGATAGGCTAGCAAAATGAACAATGGGAAACAAACAATGGATGAGGTGAAACGAGGGGAAGATGGGAAAAGCACCAGTGAGCCAGTCAGCTCCCTCTACAGTTTTTAACATTGTTGTATTCTTTATTTTGCTAATGTATTTTGTACCCTGTACGGTGCCCTTGAGTGCAGAGAAAGGCGCCTTTAAATAAAATGTATTATTATTATTTCTAACAAGTGTGATCGTCTGAAACAAGTTTAGGCAATGCCCTTCACGTATTGACTTTCATTTTCACACTTCAGACCAGGAAAGTAGGTGGAGCATCATCAACAGACTTTTTTACACCCAAGTGATGATACAAGTAAAAAAAATTGTTATAGACTGCCCTCTAGTGTTTAAAAACCCTGCTTGTCTCTTGTGCTGTGTCTGGAGAAATCCCGCCCATCATATTGGAACACAGACACTATTGAGAGAGTGGAAACATGATAAGTGTATAGGTCCATGCATTGTAGAAAAAAAGTGATGTGACGTCAGAAATATTAATCTTTATCAAGTATTGCACAGTCAGTCGGTGAAGAAGTTAAGAAAGCTTTATTGCTTGCCCCCGGCCCACAAGGAGACAAAGACCAAACGCCATGGTGATACAAAGTTTGTCTGCTAGCATGTTGTGCTAGCTGACCATTTAAACGAAACCGCTCTCCACAATCATTGGTTCATACACAGGCATGCAACTGTCACATGGCTCTCCTTTCATTGGCTCCCTTGCAAAGACCTTGCGCTCAAGTGTGTGTTCCTTGCAGTGGACATTTACAACATCAACCCTACCCCCACTAGGTGACCAGCTAATGGTCACCAGACCTCAGTCTCCCTTCTAGCTCTGTCAAACAGTATCTCCTACTAACCCCCAACTCTTCTCCTCTCTACACACAAGGCTAAACACAGTATCATTTTATACAGAATAAAAGGTTACATCTTCAACTTTTCTGACATTTTTCTGAAAAAAAGTATCAATTGTGTACATGGCCACTGTGCAAGCAGTAACACAGAAGTAGAATGAACACATGCAAATGATGAAAACAACTTTCTAAAACAGCAACACAAAAAAGTTTGTAATGATTGCTCAATAACATTATTTAAATTTAATTGTTTGTCATAAAATACGGTATTGAATCTCAGTTGGTATTTATGAAGATAATGCAGTCCATCATGCAGTCCTGAGAATGGTTCATTAGAATGACTTTCATTACTTCAGTCCATCACCATGTTTCTCCGAGTTTGCTGAGAAAGGGCATGAGCCACTTCTTCAGGTCGTTGCGGGGTAGGAACTTCAGGGCGTCTCTTGTCTTTGTGACAGAGTTATTTACTCCAAAGTATTTTAGTAATAGCTGCACCAGCGTCACCTTGTCAGCTTTTTCAAGTGCTCCAGCTGGGACCCTTTTCTTGTCTTTATGTCCAGTTTGTAAATGTAACTTGAATCTTTTGATATCGTCTTCAAGGAGTTCATGCAGGATTTGACAAAGACTAGTGATCCACTCATTCTCATCAATGTCATGGCCCCCTGGTGTGATAGAAAGATAGACTTGTTTTAAACAGGGGGTCAGATGGCTGAGCGATTAGGGAATCGGACTACCAATCAGAAGGTTGCCGGTTCGATTCTGGTCGTGCAAAATGATGTGTCCCTGGGCAAAGCACTTCAACCTACTTGCCTCGGGGGGGATGTCCCTGTACTTACTGTAAGTTGCTCTGGATAAGAGCGTCTGCCTTATGACTAAAATGCAAAAATGTAATAAAAATATAATAAGTATAGAAAACAAACTAGGCAGTACGAAGACATGACATACTTGTTTTTTTCGTGCACTTACCCTGTGTAACTGGGCTTTGGGCTACTGTGAAAAAAAAAGAAATAAGTAATTGATATCGTTTCTAGCATTTTGATGTTCACCTGATGAGAATGTTTAAAAATCAAGGATTCTTTGTCTATATACTTACATTCAGAAACTGTGTTCATTTCAATTAACTGCTGTGTTCCATTTGGTGTGTCAGTTCCTTTTGTCGGCATTTGCACTGTTAGACATTGTTTTCTTTTTTTTCCCCCATCTATTTTTCTGTTCAACCTTTCCCCCGGTTTTTCCCCTGTTTCCTCTGTATTGTCTTCCGCATCTGAAGGTGTTTTGCTCTGTACTCTGAGGAGAGTTTCCTTCTGATACCTTTGATTGTTGTTTTTCTTCTTCATCCTCTTT
This sequence comes from Osmerus eperlanus, assembly GCF_963692335.1. Taxonomy (NCBI): domain Eukaryota; kingdom Metazoa; phylum Chordata; class Actinopteri; order Osmeriformes; family Osmeridae; genus Osmerus; species Osmerus eperlanus. Next base: position 1,929,294 of record NC_085040.1, read on the forward strand.
ACAGCATCTGTTACCATTTTGCCCTGATCGTAATCAGAGGACCCATTTCCACTCTTGAGAACAACATACCTCCCTCCACATTTCTGAATCAGCTCATTAAAAGAATCGATGTATTCCTTAATTGTATGGTGTCTCTTATCCAGTGCCTCCTCATTAGTGAACACCACCACGGTATGATTCCAGACTCTGGCCGTCAGTAAACTTTCCAGCATTTTCTGCTCACTTCCGTCAAATGGCTTCGACTTCAAGTCTATGACCAGAAGAAAAGCATCCGTTCCATTTTCAAACAACGATTCTTTAATCTGATCTTTTGTCTTCTTTTCACTATTTTCAAGGCTGTACCATCCAGGTGTACGGACAATAGTAATCAGACAGTTATTTACATTACGCACTTTTTTAACACAAGTTCTATAATTGGATTGCCGAGAAGGAAAAGTATCTCTTCCAAGGATTATGTTTCCAACAGTATTCTTTCCTGAAGAATGACTTCCTATGAGCACAAAATTCAATTCTGTAGGATCGTTGCTGGCTTTACACGGGAACACAGACAATAAACAACATAAGTGATAGTACAGTAACACAACATTTACATATATTTGGTTTTGTGATGTGCATATCTTACGTAATACATTTCCTGTTGAGTAAAACAGCAGTGTAGTAAATTGTAATACAAGGTAATAAGCAACTTACATGAACTTTGTTTACATGCACAGCTCCCCATTTTCTGTACAAGTTTGTGTCTCGATGTTATGAAAGTCAATGTCTTCACCTTTTCGAATAAAGTATGAATAATAAAGCAAATCTTGTTTAAAGAAAAATGTTTACTACATTATTAAAAGTAACTGACATCTCTATTAATGTTGACAGGAATGCTTTTGCCGATCTGTACTCACTCAAATGATCAAAGTTAAATGTCACGTCTCAGATCTAGATGCCCCAGTTATACCAGCAAGAGATAATAGTTTTGAGCCTAATGCTCTCATCAAGCTCACCACATGCCCACAGTTGAGACACCAAACCATGAGCACACTTCCTGTCGATGCCTCTATGAAGCAATTAAATGTTCTGCACCTTCTTTCTCCTCTTTCCACACCCCACTATACTGGCAGTTTTACATGCACTGTAATCATAATACAATATGCAATGCAATTATACTAGATCTGGTGAAGTTCTTATGGGACTCAACTATTATACTAAATCCAGTTTAAAGTATCTGTTGATCCGCTCCTTGTCTATGTTAGTTAGATGTTTCACCTCAAAAAACACAGCATGCTGATACCAATTATCTGTAATGTTTTGCCCACAACGCTCTGCCATTTCTAACAAGTCTGGTCGTCTGAACCAAGTTTAGGCAATGCCCTTCACGTTCTGACTTTCATTTCCACGCTCAAGACCAGAAAGGTTGAGCATCGTCAACACAATATTTATATTTTGTCACACCCAAGTAAAAAAACCAACAATATTATAGACTGCCATCTAGTGTTTAAAAACCCTGCTTGTCTCTTGTGCTGTGTCTGGAGAAATCCCGCCCATCATATTGGAACACAGACACTATTGAGAGAGTGGAAACATGATAAGTGTATAGGTCCATGCATTGTAGAAAAAAAGTGATGTGACGTCAGAAATATTAATCTTTATCAAGTATTGCACAGTCAGTCGGTGAAGAAGTTAAGAAAGCTTTATTGCTTGCCCCCGGCCCACAAGGAGACAAAGACCAAACGCCATGGTGATACAAAGTTTGTCTGCTAGCATGTTGTGCTAGCTGACCATTTAAACGAAACCGCTCTCCACAATCATTGGTTCATACACAGGCATGCAACTGTCACATGGCTCTCCTTTCATTGGCTCCCTTGCAAAGACCTTGCGCTCAAGTGTGTGTTCCTTGCAGTGGACATTTACAACATCAACCCTACCCCCACTAGGTGACCAGCTAATGGTCACCAGACCTCAGTCTCCCTTCTAGCTCTGTCAAACAGTATCTCCTACTAACCCCCAACTCTTCTCCTCTCTACACACAAGGCTAAACACAGTATCATTTTATACAGAATAAAAGGTTACATCTTCAACTTTTCTGACATTTTTCTGCAAAAAAGGTATCAATTGTGTACATGGCCACTGTGCAAGCAGTAACACAGAAGTAGAATGAACACATGCAAATGATGAAAACAACTTTCTAAAACAGCAACACAAAAAAAGTTTGTAATGATTGCTCAATAACATTATTTAAATTTAATTGTTTGTCATAAAATACGGTATTGAATCTCAGTTGGTATTTATGAAGATAATGCAGTCCATCATGCAGTCCTGAGAATGGTTCATTAGAATGACTTTCATTACTTCAGTCCATCACCATGTTTCTCTGAGTTTGCTGAGAAAGGGCATGAGCCACTTCTTCAGGTCGTTGCGGGGTAGGAACTTCAGGGCGTCTCTTGTCTTTGTGACAGAGACATTTACTCCAAAGTATTTTAGTAATAGCTGCACCAGCGTCACCTTGTCAGCTTTTTCAAGTGCTCCAGCTGGGACCCTTTTCTTGTCTTTATGTCCAGTTTGTAAATGTAACTTGAATCTTTTGATATCGTCTTCAAGGAGTTCATGCAGGATTTGACAAAGACTAGTGATCCACTCATTCTCATCAATGTCATGGCCCCCTGGTGTGATAAAAAGATAGACTTGTTTTAAACATTATTCAAACATTTAAATGTTTATCAGTATAAAGTCCAAATTAACCACACATTTTCTAGTTTAAACATTATTATTATAATTAGATCATAATAATAATGATTATGGGGGTCAGATGGCTGAGCGATTAGGGAATCGGACTACCAATCAGAAGGTTGCCGGTTCGATTCTGGTCGTGCGAAATGATGTGTCCCTGGGCAAAGCACTTCAACCTACTTGCCTCGAGGGGGATGTCCCTGTACTTACTGTAAGTTGCTCTTACTGTAAGTCGCTCTGGATAAGAGCGTCTGCCTTATGACTAAAATGTAATAAAAATATAATAAGTATAGAAAACAAACTAGGCAGTACGAAGACATGACATACTTGTTTTTTTCGTGCACTTATCCTGTGTAACTGGGCTTTGGGCTACTGTGAAAAAAAAAGAAATAAGTAATTGATATCGTTTCTAGCATTTTGATGTTCACCTGATGAGAATGTTTAAAAATCAAGGATTCTTTGTCTATATACTTACATTCAGAAACTGTGTTCATTTCAATTAACTGCTGTGTTCCATTTGGTGTGTCAGTTCCTTTTGTCGGCATTTGCACTGTTAGACATTGTTTTCTTTTTTTTCCCCCATCTATTTTTCTGTTCAACCTTTCCCCCGGTTTTTCCCCTGTTTCCTCTGTATTGTCTTCCGCATCTGAAGGTGTTTTGCTCTGTACTCTGAGGAGAGTTTCCTTCTGATACCTTTGATTGTTGTTTTTCTTCTTCATGCTCTTTACAGCATCTGTTACCATTTTGCCCTGATCGTAATCAGAGGACCCATTTCCACTCTTGAGAACAACATACCTCCCTCCACATTTCTGAATCAGCTCATTAAAAGAATCGATGTATTCCTTAATTGTATGGTGTCTCTTATCCAGTGCCTCCTCATTAGTAAACAGCACCACGGTATGATTCCAGACTCTGGCCGTCAGTAAACTTTCCAGCATTTTCTGCTCACTTCCGTCAAATGGCTTCGACTTCAAGTCTATGACCAGAAGAAAAGCATCCGTTCCATTTTCAAACAACGATTCTTTAATCTGATATTTTGTCTTCTTTTCACTATTTTCAAGGCTGTACCATCCAGGTGTACGGACAATAGTAATCAGACAGTTATTTACATTACGCACTTTTTAACACAAGTTCTATAATTGGATTGCCGAGAAGGAAAAGTATCTCTTCCAAGGATTATGTTTCCAACAGTATTCTTTCCTGAAGAATGACTTCCTATGAGCACAAAATTCAATTCTGTAGGATCGTTGCTGGCTTTACACGGGAACACAGACAATAAACAACATAAGTGATAGTACAGTAACACAACATTTACATATATTTGGTTTTGTGATGTGCATATCTTACGTAATACATTTCCTGTTGAGTAAAACAGCAGTGTAGTAAATTGTAATACAAGGTAATAAGCAACTTACATGAACTTTGTTTACATGCACAGCTCCCCATTTTCTGTACAAGTTTGTGTCTCGATGTTATGAAAGTCAATGTCTTCACCTTTTCGAATCAAATCTTGTTTAAAGAAAAATGTTTACTACATTATTAAAAGTAACTGACATCTCTATTAATGTTGACAGGAATGCTTTTGCCGATCTGTACTCACTCAAATGATCAAAGTTAAATGTCACGTCTCAGATCTAGATGACCCAGTTATACCAGCAAGAGATAATAGTTTTGAGCCTAATGCTCTCATCAAGCTCACCACATGCCCACAGTTTCACCTCAGAGACACCAAACCATGAGCACACTTCCTGTCGATGCCTCTATGAAGCAATTAAATGTTCTGCACCTTCTTTCTCCTCTTTCCACACCCCGCTATACTGGCAGTTTTACATGCACTGTAATCATAATACAATATGCAATGCAATTATACTAGATCTGGTGAAGTTCTTATGGGACTCAACTATTATACTAAATCCAGTTTAAGTCCTTAAACAGCTTTTACCAATGCATCCCTTTCATCTGACCTGACCTCCAATGCTTTTACAGGGTCTTGGTCATGTGATATTATGCAACCTCTAGGTTTCCATTGTACAGATGCATCTGTTGTACAGGGACAGCTGTGACATCATCACCATTACAAGTTCCCTGAGGGTAAGACCTCATGCTTTTGAAATGTAACTAGGCAACACACTGACTGACACAATGTCACTCATGTAGATCTCTTTATTGTGGAAGATGAAACAACTTTGACATGAATCTGTTCTACTTCTGTATCTATCACTTAGACAGTAGACAACTGGGTTAGACTGCGAGACAGAGAGATAACAGTGAGAGAGAGAGAGAGAATCAGAGAGAGATAGAATCAGAGAGAGTGAAAGAGAGAGAGATCTGAAACGGTAGCCACCTGCCTGAGAGCAGCACAGTCCAGGCTGGCTATCAGGGTGGTGGGCCCAGCTCTCCTGGGGGTGAACCTCTCCGTCCACATTGCAAGCCAAACGTGCCATTTACATCCCATTACAACTCTGGTTAAATATTTAACTATGTTTACTGCTAAGGGCCACTGAGAAGACACTTCATATAGGGGAATTTTAGAGACAGATGTACATATTGTAACGTTTTGTGCTACCAATACAGTTTGTTGGTACTCCGTTTACCTTTAAAATGGCGGCATAGCAAAACTGAATCTGTCTTTCCATTTCCCCAATTCCATTACAGTGTTTTGCCGTGTTACATTAATAAACTGTATGCCTATATTGTCGACACAACTCCACACCCCTAGTCCAAGTGTCAACATTCAACTCCATATGCTCCCCAGAACAAGTTTCACCATCCAAGTCCACAGCGTCTCAGTGGGTAACGGCTGCTCGGCAGAATGTCTGAATGCCAGGAAAACGTCCATCTTGATGAGGACGAGGCGAACCAGTTTGAGGTGGTGGAGAGGAGTGGAGGATGCCGTCGCCTTGACTCCCTGGAGAATGCTGTCTGCCACCAGCTCAGGGTCCAGCCCCCCCTTACCTACATGATGACATCATTACAGCACATCATTACATTACATCACAGGAACTGAAGATGCAGTCTTTTACAGACAGGGATGTATTTTTACGTCTGCCCAATCATTATATTATATATAATAGCTGAGAGTTTAGGTTGGATATCAGTATGAATATGTGGGCAACAATGATGGTACCATCTCTGGTGTCTGGCATCATCTCTAGGCTGCAGGAACACTGACCTGCACAGATAGCAGGGATGGCCACAGACTGGTACCCTTTCTGGTCACATGTCTTCATGATGTCACTGACCAGGCCTTGGATCACGGTGATGTTGCTCTCTCCGCACACGTGCAGAAGGGACTTGCAGGGGAATCGACCAGGCTTGGACTCATACAACCCTCCTCTGGTCACATGGGCTAGTGGAGGAACGGATCAGAACAGTCTTAGTTCACTGACCTCAGACCAGCTTGAGGAGAGGTAGGAGGCTGTGGAGAAAGAGAGACGATTTATCACCTGATCTCAGTTCAGTCTCCACCTCAGGTCCGGCCATGGTCAGGATGTCTTTGCATACGCCTGCGAGGTAGAAAACAAAATAAACACAATTCTGGTCTGTTTTCTATTTTAGTTAATAGGAATCAATTTATCTTACTGCTCAGGTCATTTATTACCTGACTGTAGGTCAACAAAGTCAGTCGTGTTGACAACGACGTCTGTCGTCTCGTTGGTGATGTCACCAAAGACCACCTGCACTTGGACTCCTCCCACTTTCAGCGTGACATCATCCAGCACAAAGGTCAGTGAGCGGAAGACTTGAGAAAAAAGATAAGAAAGTGCCGGTAAATGAAGGAGGGATGAATACGCTCAGCTTATGGTTAGTTGCTGTGTCACGGGGTCACCAGTTGATTCATTTATCATTGAATCAAGCTTGCCTTTTCCTCTGCTGGTCACCATTTTGGAGCTGAGGCTCTTGTGGACATTCTGAAAGCTCTGGAATTACAGTAAAGGTATTTAACAGCCCTACTATCCATTTGCTTTACTCGCCGTTTCAAATGTCATATTTGTCTTTAAAAAACTATTCATTCAGGGGATTTGCAAGGACTAAGGTCTCTTTTCAAAGGGAACCCTGCTTATAATGATAAAATGGTAATAAAAAATGATGGATGAAGGTTTATCAAATCTAACACCTCACCTCATCAGAGGCAGGATACCCAGGCTTGATCACGATGCGGATGGTTGAGATGGACCCAGAGGGTCCGGACGACCCAAACTTTAGAATCTCTTCTGTCACAATACGTATCGCCTCACACAAAGGGAACTTGAGAGCTATCCCAGGTCCGATCACGGGCAGAGCCACAGAACTCAGGCCCTGCTGCCTGCACGTGTCCAGAACCAGGGCCAGTCCAGTACGCAGTGCCTGTATGGGTCACAGAGTTTGCATTTGGTAAAGTCACGTTATTGTGCACAGGTTAAATAAGGGACACTCTTCTGAATATTCAAGACAATGAGTATCTGCAGTTATGCATTTGCTTCACTCGCTATTTCAAATGTCATATATATTATTTAATTAAAAAAATCTTTCAACTTACCTTCTCACTTGGACCCTGAGCTGCATCCCAGGGCAGGCACTCTACAAAGAAGACCTTGCGATTCCCGAGGAACGAGGACAACTTGACTTCCAGAACCCCCCCTGGGGTACAACACCGCCCCTCTGCTGCTAGGTCAAAGCTAGTCTTGACTTTTCTCGATTGTCTACTCAAACATTTGCCTATCTTGGTGGAGCACAGTTGTGTTTTTATCATGGGGACCACCAGGGCCTCCACCTGTATCACAGTAGAGGAGAATACCAGTTCAAGTTCAAGTCTTTTATTGTCAGATGCACAGAACAACACAGGGTCAGACTGGGCACTGAAATTCTTAGGACAAGACAACGCAAAGCAACCTGGCATAACATAGCATATAAGTACACACAACATAGATTACATAGGTCTTCGATAAAAGTTAAAATTTGAAAGCAGATGAGATTAATGAGTTGAAGAAATGATTTGCTGTACCTGCTGGTCTTCCAGACTGCCGAACACAACCTCCAAGCCTGCTTGGCTGAGAGTGTTACTTGTGGGAGCTGGATGAGGACTGCTCCCTCTAGTGGAACTCAGTTCCTTCTCAAGCTCCTCCTTCACCAAGTGGTACTGTCTCTCTGACACTGGACAATCCTTCCTTGTTTGGTTCTTCTCCTCCAGCATCTTCAGCTTCTCCTTCACATCCCCTATCCTCCCCACCACCACAACAGCAAAGTCATCTTCTTCCAAGTATACCTTCACATCCTCAGTGTTCAGGGCAGCCATGTTCGACTTTAAGATCTTTACCCTCGCTGGGTCCAACTCATAGTGGGGACGATAGACGTTCCGGACACTATTAAATATCTGCTCCACCTGCAGAACCCATTCAAGTAGCGTTGGCCTGGCAACTGGCCCCGCCCCAGCAGCCTCCCACTTCACCACAGCCTGCTCTGTCTCGGGGAAGAGCTGGACGGAGGATTTGAGGGTGATGAGCTGTTTGTTCAGAGCCTTGTTTGCCTTGGGACAGTCCCTGAGGTACTGGAGGAGGTATTGGTCCATGATGAACACCTTCTCCAGCTCCTTACTGCTAGATGGGGTCTGAGAGAGAAAGGAGGATTAAAAATAGGTGTCCTGTCTGTAGTCTTTGTATGTATCATATAACAGAATTTTTTTTGTTAATTGTTACATCTGCGTCTTTAATACATAATACGTGGGTGATATCTATGGGGAAACGATACTGCAACACTGAAAAATTGATGACTTTGAACAACCTCATCAGAATGTGGTTGAGTCTGTGACACAGCAAGGTACTTTCCACTCTGCTGGTAAACAAATCAAAACTGGTTTGCCAACATACTGTACCACCAAGACAATTGTCAAGTGTGGCTTCTGTACATTCCCAAAGAATATTTGTTATGAACGAAACATTCATTTTATTTGCCTCAATTTCCACATTCATTAAACACACTTGTTTTACGATTGTCCCTTGGTATTGTGACCCACCTGCTGGTCGTCCGAGGGCAGCTGTGGAGGTTGATGTGGATCTGTGGAGTCAGGAGACCGTCTGTCTCTCACTGAGACACACAGCTCACCGCCTGGCAGGGAGATCACATGGTCTCTTATCTCCAACACTCTCTCCTGGACTGGGGTCAAAAATAAGACAGGAAATGAAGTGACCAGTTAGATATATACATTTGTTAATGACAGTTTATTTACTATGTATAGTATTACCCTTGGTCAGTTATTCAAAGTGATTTCATGTTTCCTAACTCATTAGAATGAAGAGGTCCTTACCTCTTTTCTCCAGGAAGGCAATCCTGTAGGTCTTCTCTCCCACCTCCTCAACCTCTCCACATTCCCCTCCTCCATTTCTCCTGATATTAAAGTATCTCTTGATCCGCTCCTTGTCTATGTTAGTTAGATGTTTCACCTCAAAAAACACAGCATGCTGATACCAATTATCTGTAATGTTTTGCCCACAACGCTCTGCCATTTCTAACAAGTCTGGTCGTCTGAACCAAGTTTAGGCAATGCCCTTCACGTTCTGACTTTCATTTCCACGCTCAAGACCAGTAAGGTGGAGCATCGTCAACACAATATTTATATTTTGTCACACCCAAGTAAAAAAACCAACAATATTATAGACTGCCCTCTAGTGTTTAAAACCCTGCTTGTCTCTTGTGCTGTGTCTGGAGACATCCTGCCCATCATATTGGAACACAGACACTATTCAGACAGTGGAAACATGATAAGCTTAGAGGTCCATGTATACTAGAAAAAAAGTGATGTGACGTCAGAAATATTAATCTTTATCAAGTATTGCACAGTCAGTCGGTGAAGAAGTTAAGAAAGCTTTATTGCTTGCCCCCGGCCCACAAGGAGACAAAGACCAAACGCCATGGTGATACAAAGTTTGTCTGCTAGCATGTTGTGCTAGCTGACCATTTAAACGAAACCGCTCTCCACAATCATTGGTTCATACACAGGCATGCAACTGTCACATGGCTCTCCTTTCATTGGCTCCCTTGCAAAGACCTTGCGCTCAAGTGTGTGTTCCTTGCAGTGGACATTTACAACATCAACCCTACCCCCACTAGGTGACCAGCTAATGGTCACCAGACCTCAGTCTCCCTTCTATCTCTGTCAAACAGTATCTCCTACTAACCCCCAACTCTTCTTAGTCTTCAGCCCCAAGATAAGGGTCTTGTATGTTTACCTAAGTCTGGATCTTGCCTACAGTTCATTTGGGGGTGGCCTCTCTACACACAAGGCTATACACAGTATCATTTTATACAGAATAAAAGGTTACATCTTCAACTTTTCTGACGTGAAAAAAAGTATCAATTGTGTACATGGCCACTGTGCAAGCAGTAACACAGAAAACGGCAACGTTCTAAAACAGCAACACAAAAAAAGTTTGTAATGATTGCTCAATAACATTCTGTAAATGTAATCATTTGTCATAAAATACAGTATTGAATCCATCATGCAGTCCTGAGAAGAGTTCATTAGAATGACTTTCATTACTTCAGTCCATCACCATGTTTCTCCGAGTTTGCTGAGAAAGGGCATGAGCTTATCCTCCAGGTCATGGCAGGGTATGGACTTCAGGGCGTCCCTTGTCTTAATGACAGAGCCGTTTACTCCAAAGTATCTTAGTAATAGCTTAAACATTATTATTATTATCATAAAAATATAATATGTATAGAAAACAAACTAGGCAGTACAAAGACATGACAGACTTGTATTTTTCGTGCTCTTATCCTGAGTAGCTTGGCTTTGGGCTAATTTGTGATTTATATGACAAGGACATAACTTACCAGCTGGACAGCTTCGTTTGTTACCCATGTTTGTTGCCTGGGGTAATTTGTATACAAATACAATTCACAGTTATTGGTATATCCAAAATGCTAGCTAAATGTTATGGCTCTGGCTATTTGTTGTACAATTTAAGAGCATGAGGTTTGGATGATCTCTGTCATTGCTTACAATCCACTGGGCTTTTTTTATTTTTCATCAAAACTAATGAGTAATGATAATTCATATAGTTGATATTTATGATGATGGTACATCAGTGACATTAGCACATTTACTACCTACATAAATCAGATTGTTTTACTCCAATAGAAACCCACATTGGTCTTTATTTCTCTAGTGCAAGTAGATCCAAATGCAGGGAAAAAGCAGGCATTCATTGTGACGTCAGGCCGAAATGTTTTTGGCATGACAGCTCTCCTTATTTATGGAAACATTGCAGACATGTCTGCTAGGGGCAGGGCATCAGAAGACTCATTCGAACAGAGAATGTTGATTTCTGAGGGTTAATCTTATCTTTACAGTATGTTGTGTTTGTAAAGAACGCATACAAGACAGACTGCATGAACTGTTGCATTCAGGAATGTACAGGTGTGGTCCTGCATCAGTTCAGGCTCCCAAACATGGACAGATCTGCTACCAGTTTACAGTAATGAAGCAATTGTCTTTCCAGAGATAAACTTCATAAGCCTAACCAGGAACTGGATTTATTTAATATAAATCCATGATTTATTATTCCTAACAAGTGTTGCTAATACTGACACGTGGCACAGCATGTGGACCTGTGTTGCTTTTTCAAATTTTGAACTACAGAATCAACTGACACAATCACACTCATGTAAATCTCTTTATTGTGGAAGATGAAAAATGGAAAACTCATCTGTAATAGAAAGTTAAGCTAAAACAAGTGACTTATTTTGTTCTACTTTGTTCTGTTTTGATTGTTTTTTTATCTACTAATGTAAAGGTGTATTGCTTGTACCATAGTCAACTAGTTCATAGATTGTAACACGGGGAGAAATAAGAAAGACAAAATCAGAGAGAGAGAGATAGAGATCTGAAACGGTAGACATGGTAACAGGTGTGTCGTCCTCAGGGCTGGATGGTGAGCTGAGCCTGGCCGTACACCTGCCTGAGAGCAGCACAGTCCAGGCTCTCAGGGCTGGATGGTGAGCTGAGCCTGGCCGTACACCTGCCTGAGAGCAGCACAGTCCAGGCTGGCTATCAGGGTGGTGGGCCCAGCTCTCCTGGGGGTGAACCTCTCCGTCCATGTAATGGACTGGCCTGCTGTGATCAGACTGGAATACACACACACACATACACACAGTTACAACCTGTCCATTTAAGGTCAATTGTAAGAGTAACACGTACAGACAAATAAGGGCTTTGGTTATGTAGACAGGAAGTGCAACAAGCAGGCTGAAAGTTCCCCAGGAAGTCTCAACCACACAACTTCGCACCCAGTTTCTCTACCGTCTTATAGTCAGGTCCCTCTACAGACCAGACCAGTGAGCTAGTCAGGTCCCTCTACAGACCAGACCAGTGAGCTAGTCAGCTCCCTTTACAGACCAGACCAGTGAACTAGTCAGCTCCCTCTACAGACCAGACCAGTGAACTAGTCAGGTCCCTCTACAGACCAGACCAGTGAGCTAGTCAGCTCCCTCTACAGACCAGACCAGTGAGCTAGTCAGGTCCCTTTACAGACCAGACCAGTGAACTAGTCAGGTCCCTCTTCAGACCAGACCAGTGAGCTAGTCAGGTCCCTCTACAGACCAGACCAGTGAACTAGTCAGGTCCCTCTACAGACCAGACCAGTGAACTAGTCATGTCCCTCTACAGACCAGACCAGTGAGCTAGTCAGGTCCCTCTACAGACCAGACCAGTGAACTAGTCAGGTCCTTCTACAGACCAGACCAGTGAACTAGTCATGTCCCTCTACAGACCAGACCAGTGAAATAGTCATGTCCCTCTACAGACCAGACCAGTGAACTCGTCAGGTCCCTCTACAGACCAGACCAGTGAACTAGTCAGGTCCCTCTACAGACCAGACCAGTGAGCTAGTCAGGTCCCTCTACAGACCAGACCAGTGAGCTAGTCAGCTCCCTCTACAGACCAGACCAGTGAGCTAGTCAGGTCCCTTTACAGACCAGACCAGTGAACTAGTCAGGTCCCTCTTCAGACCAGACCAGTGAGCTAGTCAGGTCCCTCTACAGACCAGACCAGTGAACTAGTCAGGTCCCTCTACAGACCAGACCAGTGAACTAGTCATGTCCCTCTACAGACCAGACCAGTGAGCTAGTCAGGTCCCTCTACAGACCAGACCAGTGAACTAGTCAGGTCCTTCTACAGACCAGACCAGTGAACTAGTCATGTCCCTCTACAGACCAGACCAGTGAAATAGTCATGTCCCTCTACAGACCAGACCAGTGAACTCGTCAGGTCCCTCTACAGACCAGACCAGTGAACTAGTCAGGTCCCTCTACAGACCAGACCAGTGAGCTAGTCAGGTCCCTCTACAGACCAGACCAGTGAGCTAGTCAGGTCCCTCTACAGACCAGACCAGTGAACTAGTCAGGTCCCTCTACAGACCAGTGAGCTGGTCTGTAGAGTGAACGTACCTGTAGAGTTTCTTTTTGGGGAGCATCACTCCAGGCCCCTCCATGCGCACGTACACGTCCTCCAGACTGAAGCTGAAGGGGTTGGTGAACTCCAACAACACCATCATCTCCTCACTGACACGGGCCAATCCAGACACCTGCACAGACAAGGACGGACAGGATTGGTCAGTTCTGGTATTGTGAATTTGAATCGGTCGGCTCTGACCCGTGAGAGATCATTTTTAAGACGTTGCTTGTTGAGTAACTGCCAGTGCTATTTTGTGACCACAAGTGACCGTTCAACTACAGAGGGTTCGAAAGATATGATAGGTTGAATCTGCCTGTCCCCAGGGAGGTAATTGGTGGAATCTGACCTGCACAATGATCTCGGGGTTGCGCAGAGCGACCACTCTCATCGCCGTGACGATCTGGCCGGTCTCCTTGACCTTCCCGGTGACGATGAAGTGGAGGTTGGACTGCTCCACCAGGTGTTTCTGGTAGTCCTTGTAGAGGATGGGCACAACCTCCTTCTTAGCTGAGGGAAACATGGAGGAGAACCAGTCTTAGTGTTGGAAGTAGGGTCACCACTGAGAGAGAGAGAGAGAGAGAGAGAGAGAGAGAGAGAGAGAGAGAGAGAGGGATCACCCAACACACACACACCACCTCCCTCCCTCCCACACACACACACACCACCTCCCTCCCCCCCACACACACACACACACACACACACACACCACCTCCCCCCCCCACACACACACACACCACCTCCCTCACTCACACACACACACACACACACACACACACACCGTCCTTCCCACTCCCTCACTCTGCATGGGGTCAAGGGTCATCCGGGGGGTCTTGAACAGGAACTCCGAGCTGGTGACGCCGGTGTAGTACACCACGGTCCCGCTGACGTAACCGTTGATGACGCGCGGCTTCTCGCTCCTGTTGGAGAGCTGCAGGGTCAGGTCAAAGTCCTCGCCCACCCTGACCTCCAGGGGGGGCAGCTCCAGGACCACGTCGGCCTCGGCCAGGACCACGCTCTCACGGTTGCAGCCGAACTCCTCCGCCTTCTCCAGCACGGTGCGCTCCTCCTCGCTGCCTGGTTGGGGGGGACGGGACACAAGGCAGACTTGTTTAAAAAGATCCCCCCGTCACCTGGATTGGACGGTGCTTCCTCCGCTGGTCTTACCCTCGGGGAACTTGTAATGGTCGGTGATGTCACGGCTGTCCCTGCTGCCCGCAGCTTTGGTCAGCATCGTGCGGCCCACGTGGCTGGTGTTCACCCTGACCGGAGTCAGGGTTCCGTCTCTGCTCCGGGAGTAGAACACCACGTCGCTGTTCACCTGGAACACACACACACGCACACACATGCAGTAGACACACACACACATGCAATAGACACACACACGCACACACATGCAGTAGACACAGGCATGCACACCATGCAGACATAGACAGGTACACACACACCCAGGCAGTAATGTATGAGTCACTTATAGATACTGTATGTGTGGGTAGTTCCTGGTTTGGCTTCTGATGCTGCTTACCTCAGCAAAGACAAATGCTGCATCAAACGGGTAGCAGATCTGTCCATGTTTGATGGCCTGGACTGATGCAGGGCCACACCGGTACATCCCTGAATGCAGAGAGAGAGAGAGAGAGTTTGTGTGTGTGCATGCAAGTGTGTATTTGTGTGTGTGTGTGCATGCGTGTGTGTGCATGCATGTGTGTATGTGTGTGTGCGCGTGTGTGTGTGTGGAGTTCCTCACCATCGCTGGTCTCCTGGGGGGTTGCGTCCACAGCCTGCCAGCCCCCAAACCCTGCAGGGAGGTCAGGTCTGGTCATGAAGCACTCGTTCCAGCAGTGGTAGTTCCTGACACAACACAATCACTGTGTTAAAATCTGAGGTCTGTTCTAGAATGACTACATTACCCACAATTCCAAATGGAAAATGGTTGGAGCCGGCCGTACAGTGGGCACGGTTATGGGAAACCCCTGAACTTTCCTGACACAGTGATTATGTCACAACTAGAGACCTATTTGATTTATAGGGCCAAAGTCTTGCAGTAAACAAGATTAACAAGGACACAGTATGAGCAAAGAGACATGAATTACAGTTGAGAATAAAAAAAAATATCAGTGAAGCATGTATTATTGTCTAAGTTCGTTGACCTTTACACCTCACACACAGTCGTAGTAGTAAGTACTTTGTGCATCCCTGATGGACAATTGCAGCAGGCAAGACAGAAAATATAAGAAATATAATTTATATAAAAATAAATGTATCAAATCAAATAAAGGGCCAGTACCAGATGGAGTCTCTGGTGCGGGCGCGGTCCACCCTGCCGACCTCGTCCAGGATGATGTCCGTCTTCAGGTTGCCGTCGTTGTCGTGGGCAGAGTAGAAGTTGGTCACCACCCGTGATGGGATGCCAAGGCAACGGAGGACTGGAGGGGGGGGGGGGGGGGGAGGGGGAGGAGGGGGGGAGGGGAGACAATCATATCAAACTGCAGAAACACATTTCTGGAGTGTAATCTTCACCAGGGGTCAAAATGATAGCGAACCAAAACTTTAACTGGCACAGGAACGATGCCACAGAACAAGAACGATAAAATGTCAAACAAAAAGTCACCTTACTCCAACTGACATGAACAGAAGCATCATGTCTAGAGGTCATCCGGTGACGTTTCAAGCACTCGAGTCACCGGGCTTGTTCGTGTAGTGTCTAAACAAGAATAACCTCAAAACAAACACTAAAGCAATCTCCCGCATCCCCTCTCCCTGCTCAGACCAGTAAAGTCTGGCGCCTGGCTCTAAAGGAGGAAGCTCTGCACTCCCGAGGGCCCTCACAGGTGTTGAACACGGCAGCGTAGACCCAGCACTGCGCGTAGCACACGGGCATCCTGCTGCCCGAGTAGTTGAGCAGGATCTCCGTGCTGCCCGTCCAGGAAGTGGGAGACACCCCGTAGGTGTAGTCGCCGCTCCAGTTCCCCACCAGCACACCGTCATCGTCACGGGAGTTCATCTGAGGGGAGGGAGGGGGAAGGGGAGGAGGGGGGAGGGGGGGAGAGGGGGAGGGGGAGGGGGGGAGGGAAGAGAAGAGAAGGGAAGGGAAGGGAAGGGGAGAGATGTACTGGGCTGTATTGTATTGTATTATACTGTATCTGTATTGTATTGTACTGTACAGTATTGTACTGTACTGTATAGTATTGTTTTACAGGATGTGTCTGCCTCACCATGGCCGAGGCCTTCCTGGCCACCTTGATGGCGTCTCCTCTGTTGGTGATGGGCATCTCTGACCTGTCCATGATGTACAGGCAGGCATCCAGGACCCCGTAGTCAAACTGACAAACAAGCAGGGATCAGACAGGAACGATGAAACACTCCTGTTCCTGTGTCAGTCTCTGTCTCTCAGCCTCTTATATAATCTTGTCTCTCTCCCCCGCTCTCTCTCTCTCTCTCTCTCAATTGAGGTTTTTAATTCAATAAGGCTTTATTGACAAAGATTCAACAAAAATATGAATCACTCTCTTTGACTGTCCCCTCCCTCCCTCCTCACCTGTCCGTAGTTCCAGAGTCTCTCAGACACGTCGTCGAAGGACCCGTGGTAGATGATCCCGTCCTCCTCCAGGATGCACTCCTTCCTCTCAGCCTCGTCCTCCAGGAACACAGCATCCCCTGGCACCAGCAGGGCAGTCAGCACGTCACGGATGGATGGATGGATCATTTAATGGTTGGGTATTTGGATGGATGGATGGATAATTGGATGGATTGATGGATGGATGGATAATTGGATGGATGGGTAATTGGATGGATGGATATTTGGATGGATGGGTAATTCGATGGATTGATGGATGGATGGATAATTGTATGGATGGGTAATTGGATGGATGGATATTTGGATGGATGGGTAATTGGATGGGTAATTGGATGGATGGATATTTGGATGGATGGGTAATTGGATGGGTAATTGGATGGATGGATATTTGGATGGATGGGTAATTGGACGTATAATTAGATGCATTGATGGATGGGTGGTTGTATAGACAGATAAGGGAGTGATAAAAGGAATAAACAAATACACTAACCAGTCAGTTAGTCAATCAACCAACCAAACAACAGTCAATCAATCAATCAATTAGTCAAATCAAGTTGAAACACAATCCTGTGCGTGCTACCTGACACCCAGGGGTTGAAGAGGACATAGAGGTTCCTGCTCTCCTCTCTCCTGGTCCGGCGGATCCCGTACGGTGTCACCACCGCCACAAACATGCTGTACTTTCCCACAATGCAGTCTGGCGCCGGCGTGACGCCCATGGTGACCACGTTGTCGGCGCTGTCCAGGACACGGCCCGTCCACGTGCCCTGGCGATCCCCCCCGGGGAACACGGGCATGTAGGTGCCCTTGCTGAACTGAGGACTGCTCCCTGGTGGACACACAGGGGAATCGCAGGCAGTGTCAGTCTAAAAGACAGTGTTCAGATTGTTGCTCCCTATTAAGCACTGCCCTCTAGTGGACGTGTAGAGGAACAACATGATGCCTGTGCGAGTTGGCCTCTGGTAGTCTGCAAAAGTCTTTTGTACATGAATATTGTACATTAAATATAATTGTTGTCTTCTGTATTTGTGAGGCAGTATAAAAGTGCAATGTTGCAAACAAGTTAGTTTTGTCTTTTGGTTGTATTAATTCTTAAAGCATTCTCGCTTGACCTTTTACAACTTTTCCTTTGCACAGTTCTGTATGTTCGTGTGTCTCGTCTCACCAATAACAAACTCGACAGCGAACTTGTCGTCGTCAGGCTTGTAGGCCCGGTTGAAGGTGATCTTGACCTGGAACTCCTGCCCGCGGCGCACGATGAGAGAGTCGCTGGCGTACAGGTGGGTGTGGTGACGCTGCTTGTTGACCTCGTCTGACCTCCGCAGCATGTTGACATCCCACACGTCCAGGAACTCTGGAGAGGGGTGGAGAGGGAGGGGTGGAGAGGGAGGGGTAGAGAGGGAGGGGTAGAGAGGGAGGGGTGGAAAGGGAGGGGTGGAAAGGGAGGGGTAGAGAGGGAGGGGTAGAGAGGGAGGGGTGGAGAGGGAGGGGTGGAGAGGGAGGGGTAGAGAGTAGTAGAAAGGGTGGAAGAGGAAGAGAAAGGGAGAACGAGATAGTGAGAGAGAGAGAGAGAGAGAGAGAGAGAGAGAGAGAGAGAGAGAGAGAGAGAGAGAGAGAGAGAGAGAGAGAGAGAGAGAGATTCTATTACAGTCATCCCAAAAATAGCGTTCAGACGTGACGATGCACGCAGCCCCAGGATGCTGGTGTCTGTGTTGAGACACAGTTATCACTGCGGAATGACAAGCCGATCAACTGGCCTGCGTCACCGTGGAAACCGTGTCGTCGTTAGGAACGTCTTATCTCTCCACAGCAGGACCCACATCTGTCTCTGCAGGCCTCGGTCTCATTCTCTCCTTTTACATTTACATTTAGTCATTCACATTTACATTTAGTCATTTAGCAGACGCTCTTATCCAGAGCGGCTTACAGTAAGTACAGGGACATTCCCCCCCCAGAGGCAAGTAGGGTGAAGTGCCTTGCCCAAGGACACAACGGCATTCGACGCAGCCAGGAATCGAACCGGCAACCTTCTGATTAAAAGCCTGATTCCCTAACCGCTCAGCCATCTGACCCCCTTTTCTCTCTCTGTCTAGTTCTACCTCACTCTTTACCGCTTTATCGTTCCTTTTCACACACACAGACCCCTGTCCCCAAGTCCCATGTCCCCTCACACACACACACACACACACAGACCCCTGTCCCCAAGTCCCATGTCCCCTCACACACACACACACACACACAGACCCCTGTCCCCAAGTCCCATGTCCCCTCACACACACACACACACACACACACACAGACCCCTGTCCCCAAGTCCCATGTCCCCTCACACACACACACACACACACAGACCCCTGTCCCCAAGTCCCATGTCCCCTCACACACACACACACACACACAGACCCCTGTCCCCAAGTCCCATGTCCCCTCACACACACACACACACACACACACACAGACCCCTGTCCCCAAGTCCCATGTCCCCTCGCACACACACACACACACACAGACCCCTGTCCCCAAGTCCCATGTCCCCTCACACACACACATACACGCTGGTACTCACCCGCGAGCGGTGGGGGACCCCGGGGCATCAGGCCAAAGGGCTCGAACTCCAACACCTCGTCGTCGGCGGAGTTAGAGTTGGCCACAGGAGCGGCGCTACGCCCTCGGTGGGACACCGGGGGCGGGCGGGTGGAGGGTTCCGGAATGGTGGCAGACTCTGGGTCAGACATGATCCTGGTACGGCTGGAAGAGAAGAGAAGGGGGGGGAGGGAGAGCGAGAGAGAGAGAGAGAGAGAAAGAGAGAGAGAGAGAGAGAGAGAGAGAGAGAGAGAGAGAGAGAGAGAGAGAGAGAGAGAGAGAGAGAGAGAGAAAGAAAGTTAGGGAGAGCAAGCAAAAGACAGTGACAGAGAGAGAGAATTACTTCAGGGATGATGAACATGCTGTGTGCAGATGGAGGGGAGTCCCTCCTGTTCTGTGAATAACCAGAGCCTGGGATAAACTGTTCCCTATCACCATCTGTCTCTCATCTGGAAGATGACCAGCTGAACTCCATGAATGCGTCTACTTTTCACCATGTTGGAAATTAGTCATGAAAAGGTTGAAACTTTCAAGCTTGTGTAATTTTATTTATTTATATTTATTTTCAAACTCTTTTGGAGCGCTGACCAGAGAAAGTGTGCCTTTTTGGGGTGTTTGTATGTTCATTTTGATCCTCTGTAAATATTGTGTCAGACGGGTTCAACACTTAAAACAGAGAGAGAGAAGAGGGAGAAACTTGAATCTTTTCTTTCATATTGTCATGTGAGGAATAAACTTCCCTAATGCCTCAGGTCCAGCTGCTTTTGGTCACATGTAAAAAGCTGTGGTTTTACAACGAAAACCACAAATGGCTTGGGTCGTAAAACTATAATTTAAAACATGAAAACCTCAAAATGCTCAATGGTAAACCTAAAAGGCAGTGGTGAAATGGAACTTACAATAGATCCAAAACCTTGTTTTGCCAGAGGCTCTTGCCATAGGACACAAGAACCAGTCCATTAATCTGCTCCAGAACCAAAATACTGAGTTAATGTACCCTAATAAAAAACACACTTAATGACCCAACCCAAACAGCCCCCAGGAGTTTACAAGGGTTTGAGGGGGGTGGGGGGGTGGAGATTTTTTATTGCTACTACGATTATGTAATGTGTAGTCATGTATTTTTCGCGTTAGAAACACAATGGTTGTTTTCATAAATGTGAGAGTGGCACATTATACGTCAGCTTGGTGGCACAAACAGCCCGTCTGAGGATGGAGTGGTGCAGTCATGGAAAGCGACCTGGCCGGTCGAGGAGACAGGTTTAGGATCAAAACAGTCTCTCTGGTCTGGGATGGAGAGGTGAGTCATAGTGGAAGCACAGTAAGAGCACTGTTTCACCTCACCTACGTGCGGACACACATACACACAGAGAGACACACACACACACACACACAAATGTTCACACCACAAACCACACACAAACACAGACAAAAACACACACACATGCACTTAACACACATACACTCCCCCCCCCCACCCCCACCTACCCCATCTCAATCACCCTTGGACTCACCCCTTCCAATCCCCCCTTAGATTCCATATGTTCACTGCCAAGTTGGCCCATGATGCATCATACTACGTGTTGATTGTCATAAATAACATGTAAAGGTAAGCTAAGCACGTTATGGTCATGACAGACACACACACACACACACACACACACACACTCAAACACACACACACTCGTACAAGAGGATAATGTGATCTACGGTCCAAGTTATGCATTTAACTGACAACAGCAGATGCATTGTGCACAGTCAAGCACAAGTTTTTTTTGCCATTCAAATAGCCTGAGATCTAACACAACTACAGGGCACCGTGTCTTCCCACACTAATACATTACTGTGTCATTAAATAAACGTGTGTTTAAGTTGTAGAACCCTCCATATAGAAGCATTTCATTTAAAAGTTAAACACTGGGTTGAGTTATAAAGAAGATATTCAGTTGAACATTGTCGCATGCATACTGTGTTGACATACACACGTATGTGGTATGCAAACACACGCACACACACTTACCTCGGTTGAAGTTAGAGAGAGGAGCTGCGGTCTTCAGCGGTCTGGACAGGAGTGAGCAGTGAGGATTTGGTTCTCAGAGCCACACCCTGATGGTTCCACTTATATACAGAGGAGGGAGGGAAGAGCGGACCATGTGTGTGTGGGGGCTGTGTGTGTGGGGGCGTGTGTGGTGGGTGTGTGTGTGTGTGTGTGGGGGGCGCGTGTGTGGGGGCTGTGTGTGCGTGTGTGTGGGGGGGCGTGTGTGTGTGTGGGGGGGGGGGCGTGTGTGCGTGTGGGGGGCGTGCGTGTGTGTGTGTGGGGGGGGGGCTGTGTGTGTGTGTGGGGGGGGCATGTGTTTGTGTGTGTGTGGGGGGGGCTGTGTGTGTGTGCATGGGGGGGCGTGTGTTTGTGTGTGTGGGAAGTGTATGTGTGAGGGGCTGTGTGTCTGTATAGACCTATGTGCATGTGTGCATGCACAGTGTATACTTGTGTGTCTTTGTGAGTGTGTGTGAGCGTGTGTGTTGTGTAGGATGGGCTTGTCTGGCAGCAGTGTGAGAGGATGCGTGTGTGTGTGTTTCAGTTTGTGTGTGAATGCAGTCAGGGGGCGGGGGGAGGGAAGGGGGGGGGGGGGGTAGACAGCTAGCCAACTTGGGAGCCGGTTGTGGAATCCACCGTGTTGGTTTGATGGTCAGATGAGAGAGACCAGAGACGGCCGGGCCCCAGACGGCTCCGAGGGCCCTCAGGGCCCAAGTGTGACTCTCCCTCTACGCCGGGCTGCTCTGATGTCATGTGACGCGAGGGGAAACACACAAACACGTGGTCATGTGACGCGAGTCCTGCCGTGTCGTATCTCCCCCACTGCACTCCGTCAGGGAGTAAGAAAGAATCTTCTTAATCTAGACGTACAACAGAGGTGCACTGTGCCGTCTCAAACACAGGTCAGACGCAGTGAGCTTTGTGGTGTCACGACCTCGCACCGTGTGGGTGGACGTTGTGCACATCAGCAGACTCACAAAATGCAAAGACGTGCGTGTGTGTGTGTGTTAACTCCCCGGTGGTAAACAGGAAATGAATCATAGCTGTGAGCTAATGTGTGTGTGTGTGGTCACACTAAGAAATGGGAACACACTGTACCGTGCTGCAGAGAGGGCTTCAGTAGCCCAGACCCCTGTCCTCATCAGGCAGCAGGCCACGCCCACACCCTGAGCAGTCCTCATCAGGCAGCAGGCCACGCCCACACCCTGAGCAGTCCTGATCAGGCAGCAGGCCATGCCCACACCCTGAGCAGTCCTCATCAGGCAGCAGGCCACACCCACACCCTGAGCTGTCCTCATCAGGCAGCAGGCCACGCCCTCATCCTGAGCAGTCCTCATCAGGCAGCAGGCCACGCCCACATCCTGAGCAGTCTTCATCAGGCAGCAGGCCACGCCCACATCCTGAGCAGTCTTCATCAGGCAGCAGGCCACGCCCACACCCTGAGCAGTCCTCATCAGGCAGCAATTAAATTAAATAAATTCCTTATCTGTGCGAACTTTCATGGTGATTAAAACCCTTTCTGATTCTGATTCAGATTCTGATCTACTTCCACTTATGAGAAGTGATGAAGAGATTCGCTCTACTTTCATCTGAAGTGCCTAAAGTACATTTGAAAGTAGAGAGAGACATTGCAGTTTTAGGCCCCTGAAATTCTGTTCATATACTGACTGTACTGACATGCTGTATGGCATCTGGGCTTGGTATTACATGCATGCATTGATATGCAAAGGCCCTATTTCTAATCTAGAAGCATAGTTGGTTTGAATTTCTTCAGCTGGTGAGAATTAAGAAAGTTTTAGTTTGAGAATGTCTCTCTCTCTCTCTCTCTCTCTCTCTCTCTCTCTCTCTCTCTCTCTCTCTCTCTCTCTCTCTCTCTCTCTCTCTCTCTCTCTCTCTCTCTCTCTCTCTCTCTCTCTCTCTCTCTCTCTCTCTCTCTCTCTCTCTCTCTCTCTCTCTCTCTCTCTCTCTCTCCTATATCTATTTATATCTCCCTCTCTCTGCCTTTTTCTTCTTTCCTTCTTTTTCTTTCTCCCCTCCCTCCCTCCCTCCCTCCCCCCTCCCCCCCCTATTTACTTCACCCTGTCAGTTCATTCCGTCCTCTCAGCAAGAGATACCACCACGAACTAGCTCTGATTTCCGGTGTGTCTGCCAAACCACAGGGCCGTCACGTGACACCAGCCCAGTTCCACTATCTAGTTTCCGTAGTTGTGATGTGCACAGCGCATTGTCACTTAGGTGAACTAGATGACGTTTTTGGCCAATTTTCAGTTTTATGAAATGGTGCAATACTAAGGGGGTAAGGCACTCAGGAAGAAAGAAAGAGGAAGCGAAGAACTTAAGGGGAAGAGCAGTTGGAGGGATGGAGGAGAGGGGTGAAAGTGCCCCTTTCGCTCTGAGATCGAATGGGGGTAAGTGTACTTCACCGTTCGATCCAACAAATGAAGGTGTGTTTCTTCTGTCGTGGAACTGTGGACAGGAAGTCGTCTCACACGTAAACTTTGCCATCAAATACGCAAGCAACCGGAACAGTTGTTTTGTGTCTTTGTGTCACTCAGAATTTACGCTGTGGTCACTGAGGAAGTCCTGGTGCCTTTTTTCACAGATGTCAGTCTGCAGGTCGCCATGGAGACAGAAGGTGTTCCTTCGCCACCGCACTGTTCCGCCCCCCTCCCTGAACTCCGCTTGGTTCTGCTGGGCAGGAAAGGCACAGGCAAGAGCTCGGTGGGCAACACCATTCTGGGAGGGACGGGGGGGTTCGAGAGCGGCAAACCCACAGAGGATGTGTGAAGAGGCGGGTGGATGTAGCAGGCAGGCGTGTCACCGTTGTGGACACACCCGGGGTGGGAGTGGTACTACCCACTCAACAACACCCCCTGCTGGGTGCGTAGAGAGACCCGACGCAGTGTGACTTTGTGCCCTCCCGGCCCCCACGTTGTCCTGTTAGTGGTACGCTCCTGTGCCTCAGTCACAGAAGCGTACACCAGCCAGATAGAGGAGCACCTGGGGGATCTGGGAGCCCGGGTATGGGACCATACCATGTTGCTGTTCAACCAGGGGGGATGAGCTGGGTGTGGTGCCCATGGAGCAGAGGATCCAAGCGGGATTGGTGCCTTCCAGAAACTTCTACAGAGGTGCAAAAACAGGTACCAGGGTTAAAAATTAAAGTAAAAAGTTTTCAAAAGTTTTCAAAACCAAAAGTTGCGGAACAAAATACAACATTATCTCCCCCAGGTACCACATCCTGGACAACGGGAGCCGTGGGGACGGAGTCCAGGTGAAGGAGCTGATGAGGAAGATGGAGCAGCTGGTGGAAGACAACGCCGGCGGCCATTTTGGTGCCGACCTGGGGCTTGTGGGTCTGGAGGTGGACGGGAGGAGGAGAGCGAGGGAGAGGAGGAAGAAGCAGAGGCAGATGGAGGGACAGACCCAGAGGGCCGCCATCAGAGCTGCTCTCATGAGTGAGTTCCCATGATCTGATTGGTCGAGATACTGGTGCTCACGTAACGGTTCTCATAACGGTTTCGTGCACTCCAATAGTAGTTCAATGAGAGGATTCTGAAGATGACCTTCTCCCGTTTTCCCCCTTCGTCCTACTTCCTCTGTTCTAACTCTCCATCACCCCATCTCCTGTGTTCCGTCCCTCCCTCCCTCCCTCCCTCCCTCCCTCCCCCTCCAGGCGATGGCTCCCAGCCCCCAGAGTGGGACTCGGTTCAGTCGTTCTCCAAGGGCTCCCGCCGCCTCCCCGAGCTCCGCGTGGTCCTGCTGGGCGAGAGAGAGACGGGCAAGAGCTCCACGGGGAACACCATCCTGGGCGGGGCCGCCGGCGTCTTCCAGGCCGGCCGGGCCACCGAGGAGTGTGCCCGCGGCCAGGCGGAGGTGGCCCAGAGGCTGGTGACCGTGGTGGACGCTCCGGGCTGGGAGGGCGGCGTGGCCGGACCCACCCCGGAGAGGGTGAAGAGGGAGATAGTGGGGAGCCTGTCCCTCTGCCCTCCAGGGCCCCATGCCCTCCTCCTCACCCTGAGGGTGGACACCCTGGTCAGCGCCGCCCCGATCAGGGCGCACCTGGAGCTGCTGGGGGAGGCGTGTGGAGACACACCATGCTGCTGTTCACCCACGGGGACCAGCTGAGGGAGGGGTGGGCATCCAGCAGACACATTCAGGGAGGGGGCCGGGACCTGCAGTGGCTGGTGGAGAAGTGTGGGGGGAGGTACCACGTCATCAGCAACGCGGGTGGGGGGTGTGGGGGCGCGGACGGGGGTGCGGGTCTAGGTCGGATGGGGAGTGAGGTGTGGAAGGGGAGCGGAGGGACGATCGCAGATGGAGGGAGAGGTTTGAGTCGGATCGGGAGCGGGGGTAGGATCGGCAACGATGGGAGAGGAGGGGGGGTTTGAATCGGTACAGGAGCGACGTCAGGATAGGGGGAGGTGGGAGGGAGGAGGACGGACTGGGAGAGAGGCGGAGTCGGAGGCGGGGATTGGAAAAAGACGTTGCCCAGGTGACGGGGCTCCTGGAGAAGATCGAGAAGATGGCGGCGGCGAACCGCTGCGAGGCCTTCTCCACTCTGGTCCACGAGGTGAGCGACCTGAGCCGCCAGAGGAACGAGAAGCTCCACCAGCGTCTGAAGGAGATGGGAGACAAGACGCCCGCAGGAAACGGAGCTGAAGAGAGTGCGAGAGAGGGAGGTGAAGAGCAGCTTGTTCTTCCGGAAAAAGAAAGCGACCAAATCGCCCGGGAAGCCGGACCCCGACAGAGAGGAGGAGGAAGAGGAGGAGCGAAGGACAGACGGGAGGCCGAGCGACCCGGCCGAACTGGAGGAGAGGACCCGGTGGCTGACGGAGGACCGGGAGAGGGAGATCCAGGACTTGACCGAGGAGAGAGACAGGATGGCCACTGCCCTTCACCAGATGGGCAGGGAGAGGGCGGAGGGGGGCATCCGACTGCGGGAGGCAGAGGGAGAGCGGGACGAGTTGAGGGACAGGGTCGACGAGCAGCAGCTGAAGCTGATCGATCTGGAACGTCGGGGCTTGGAGAGAGAGCGGGAGAAGACGGAGAGGGAAGCGGACATGGCGGCCAGGCTGGACGAGTGGAGGGGGGAAAGGGAAGCCTTTCGACAAAGGATGGAGACGGAAGAGACGGAGAAGCAGGGATTGAGGGAAATGGTTCAAGGACTCAAGGTCAAGATGGAGGAGTCTGAGCTGAGGTGCGAAGAGAGAATATCACGTCGGGAGGAAGAGATGGAAAGAAAGTTGATGGAAAAAGAGAGAGAGATGGAACAGCTTAAACTGCGACAAGAGAAGGAGATAGATGGGCAACGGCATGAACAGCAGAAAGAGATCGAGCGCACAAGAGAACAGTACGAGAACGAGGCGGAAAGAAAAATGAAAGAACAAGAGAAAGAGATGGAAAGCAAGTTAGACGAAAAGGAGAAAGAGACCGAAAGGAAAGTGCAGGAGAACGAGGCTAAGATGCAGACGATGAAACAACGACACGAGAGAGAGATTCAAGAAAAACATCTAGAAATTGAAAACATGAAAATACACCATGAAACAGAGATGCGAAAACGATTGCAAAAAGAAGAGACAAGGGTAGAAGAAACCAAACAACATTACGAAACAGAAATGGATAGAAAAGAGAAACAGGTGCAAGACATGAAACAATTGCATGAGAAAGAGAAGAGGAAAGCTCTAGAAGAAAAGGGGAAAGAGTTTGAAGGGCTGCAAAAATCCTATGTCGAAGAGATAGACCGAAAAGTCCGGGAAAAAGACAAAGAGTTGGAAGACAAGTTGCGTGAAAGGGAGAGAGAATCAAACAGAACAGTTGAGGAGAGAGAGGATCAGGTGCAAGCCGCGAAAAGAGAGATGGAAAGCAAACTGCGTCAAAAAGAGGCAGAGATGGATGAAGAACGGCACAAGAAAGAGAAAGAGATAAGAGATGCGAAACAGCGGCACGAGAAGGAGATGACTGAAGCACGGAAAGAAAAAGAAAACGAACTGGACATGATCAAACATCGTTATGAAAAAGAGATGGGGGGAAGACTGCGACAGAAAGACGAAGAGATGGAAGGAGTGAAACTCAAACGAGAGAAAGAAAGGATGGGATGGCTGGATGAGAAAGAAAATGAGATGGAGGCAGTGAAACAACATTACGAAAAGGAGAGGGAGAGAAGCTTACAGGAAAAGGAGGAAGACTTGGAGAGCATGAAACGGCTGACTGACACGAAGGAGTCCGAATGGAGGGATGAAAAAAGACAGTTGGAGGAGAGAGGGGAGAAAGAAATCCGAAGATTGCGCGAGGTTGTGCAGAAGACAACCGAAGAAATTGCGTGCAGTCAGGACTTAGTCACATCAAAAGAACTCGAGCTAGAGGAGATCAGGGAGAGATGTGCAAACCACATTCAGGAAATCGAACGGCTCAAAGAAAACAACGAGAAGCTGACCTCTGAAATCGTCGAGACACGGACGGAGAGCTCGGACAAAGAAAAGAAAAGAGACGTCGAAACACGGAAAGAACTCCAAGACAAAGACGAGCAGCTGGATGCCTGGAAACGGACGGACGCGGAGAGAGAGAAAGAGATCGCCCTGCTTCAGCAAACCATCAAACAGACCAAGGCCGACCTGGAGAACCTGACCGCCAAGATGGAGGAGCAGACGACCAGCATGATCCAGGGTTACGAGAGGGAGCTCGGAAGGAGAGAAGAAGAGAAAGAGAGAGCCGTCGGCCAGCTTCGGCTAATGGAGGAGGAGTGCAAAGGTCACGTGTCGGAAATCGCCGAGTGCTACGCGAGCAGTCAGAGGAGGGTGGAGGACCTGGAGAACGCCAACGCCAAGATGAGGGACGAGCTGGGCGCCCTCAGGCAGGCGGCGGGGGAACACGAGAGGATCTGGGAGGCGCGGTGGGCGGAGAAGGAGAGCCGGGAGGCCGAGATCGGGGAGCTGATCCGCGGGCACGAGGAGCAGGTGCAGGGCAAAGCGGAGGAGATCCAGAGGCTCATGCAGGTGCTGGACGCCGAGGTCGCCACGTTGAAACTGACCAATCAGGCCCAGCTGGGAGAGGTGGAGAGACTGAGGGAGGGGGAGAGGGAGACAGAGAAAGAGTTCAACGAGATGAGGCGGCATTGTGAGGGCGGAGAGAGGGGTGAGGGAGAGGAGGGAGGGTTCTTGGGGAAGGAGACCGGGGCCGAAGACGGCAAACGAGAGCCGGACCTGACCAGAGGAGCGTTGACCAGGAGAGGTTGTGAACTCCGGTCGAAAGAGGAAGAGCTGGTCAAACGAGAGGCAGAGTTAGAAAGGAGAGAACGAGAACTGGAGCTGCAGGAAGAACGTCGGGAAACGAGAGAGCGAGAGCAGGAGAAAACAGAGCGAGAGTTGAGAGAAAGGGAACACGGTTCGAAAAACGGAGAAAGAGAAGAGCTCGCGAACGGGAAGGAGGAGTTCGGGAATCAACGCACGGACGACAGACGGCGGGATGTGGAGGGAATGCAGGAGAACTTAGGACACCAACGGGAAGAGCTAGGAAACAGGGAGAGAGAGGTAGAGGAAAAGGAGGAAGAGCTGAGGAAATGGCAGGAGGACCTAGAAAGACGAGAGACTGAGCTGGAGGGAAGAGGGGAGAGAGAACTGGAGAACGGAAACGAGGGAGTGCAAAACAAGAGGTCAGAAGTGAACTCTTCTGAGAAAGGTCTAGCAAAAGGAGCCTCCCGGTCGATGACCGGAGATGAGCCAAAATGCACCAATGAAAACCACGACAGCAAAGATGGGTACGACCTGCCAGAAGGGTGTGGTGTCACTTCAAGCTCCACAGAAGGCGGTCATGTGACGTACCAGGAAGTAGGGATGTTGGAGGTGAGAGGACGCCGAGGGGAGTCCGAGAGAGACGGAAACACTGCACTGTCTACGATAACAGAATCATCATCAGCTCTGGTCAGCTGTGAGCTTGACAGGACAAAGGAGGCAGAGGAGGAAGAGGAGGAGAGACAGAATGGTCTTGACAGGAAGATGAAAGAGAAAGAGATGACGGAGGATGAGTTATGGAGGGAGGGTGACAGAGAGAGGGAGAGAGCGAACGGAGGGGTGGAGATAGGGGAAGAACAAAGGAAAGAAGAACGAGAGGTTATCAGGAACTCATCTTCAAGGCGAGACCAGAGGGAAACAAACAGTGACTACATCCCCGGTTCAGAGTTGAGACTGGTGCTGTTAGGGGAGTCCTGGTCCTCTCGTTACCTGGCCGGATGCACCATTCTGGGCAGAGATGCCTCAGGCCCAGAGGGGTCCACCTCCAGGCCGTGGCGAGGTCAGGTAGCCGGGCGGCAGATCAGAGTGGTGGAACCACAAGGACTGAGGTGGCGGAATGGGCCTGACGTCACCGATGTGAAACCGAACCAGAACATTCTACATTGTTTGTCACTGTCCCACCCTGGACCTCACGCTCTCCTCCTGGTCATACCGGCCTACCTCAGCTTCACACGCATGTACAGGAGCGCCGTGGAACAGCACGTGGGCTTGCTGGGGGAAGATATTTGGCGACGCACCATAGTCCTGTTCACCTGGGGGGAAGCTTTAGGTGAGAGCGTGGCGCAGCATATCATGAGGAGCGGGGATTTAACTTGGCTTGTGGAGAAATGTGAGGGCAGGTATCATGTACTGAACAGCAAGAGACAAGTGTCCCAAACAGAAGAACTGATGGAGAGGATCGAGGAGATGGTTTTGGGGATAGGGAAGTCTAAGGTGGAGTTGAATGGGGTTGATAAAATATTACTTTAGAGGAAAATCTAGCTCCAGAGGTGAACTTTCAATACAGGGTGATGTGTAAAAAGAGAACTGCATTTATCATGATGTGGGGGAATGTTAATCTGTTAATTTTCTATGAATTAATTAATTTCCAAAAAATAAAGTCTAACAATTTTTCAGTAACATTCAAATGTGTATCGTCTGCGATTAAATCTTTTCAATCCAGTTCTTTAATCTCTAAATGTAAATCTTTATAAAAAATAATGTCTAAAGGATCATGTTTGTTACAAAAGGTGTTGAGTCTAAATACGTTTCTAGCCTCTCCACCAGATGGAGACATCGTATCAGTTTCCTGGCTCTTCCTGTCAAAATATCTTTAATATTCCAAGTGAAGAAGCCATTTTTAAGAGACTTATAATGAAGTGTTAAATAGTAAGCGCAAAAATCCAAAAGAATAAACATAAACAAACTTTGAATTAACGTTTCATTAAAGTCAAACAATTTATTGAATTTTAAAGTTTGGTTCTCTAGATATACACAGACATTTTCACAGAAACCAAAGACTACAGCCAGCAATTCGGTAGGAGTTGAGTTTGACGGAAAGCTTTATTGCCAAGTCGCTTTGGCATCAATTTAGTGTCTACAATAAAAATATATATTTATATATAGGCCTAAAACATCTTGTCAAGAGGGCGAGAGCATGGGAGCACTGTTCAGCAATTACAGCCCCAGGGAGTCGCCATTTGAGAAACCTACGTCCTTGACAGGTAAATTATGATTATCTGTCATCAGTGAGGCCTGGGGGTCTCAAAGACTTAGGCTTTTATATCAATAGGGGAAAAGATAGCAAAACAAACAGCTTCTCTAGCCCATAGACCCAAAACACTCAACACGTGCAATCAGTGATAATTGTTGAGTGTCGCTGAAGGTCCTGTTGCAGGCTCAGCCGTGGCAGTCTACAAAGAAAACTGCCAGTCAGTTTTCAGGGCGAGGACGCCCGAAATGGGGCTCTGAAATAAGTTTTTTTTTCTTTTTTTTCTCTTTTTTTTTTTTACTTTCTTTGATCAACGCAGCAGGGTGCAACTCTCTTTGAAGGGATATATTTTTTTATGAAGTGGTATATATTTTGATTCCAATAAAAAGAATGGCTCTTCTCATTTCATAGGCTGATGGCGGTAATGATGACAGGTCCTATTTGGCATTTTGCTTTGAAAGCCACTGAGACTTGAGAACTAGAAGGGGAAACGAAATAGGCTTTTTTTTACTTTTATGTAATAGGTTTTTCTAAATCATACGATTAGCGAAACATCTCAGAAAGTTTTTAAGATTCCAATTGGGCTAGGTTATGTGCAGGTCTACCGCATTCATAGACACAAGGTCGCTTTCTGTAGAGTGTGTCATTTCTGGCACTCACATTGGTCCGGTGTCCTAACATAATAGGCCCAGGTAGAACAATTCAACAACAGGTAGGACACCTGGGCCTATCGCGATTGCTCACATCAAGGTGAAGGTTTAGTGTTAGGGCTAACCAGGGCTAACCCTACATTTTTGGTAGGAATGGTATGATAGGAAAATTGGACAAAGTAGGACAAATTGACAAAACTCCGGTGCTTCTGAACACCTAAATCCAACAACTGCTTCTCCTGGTCATAAGTGAATTCATATTCCCATACATACAGTATATCGGTCTTTCTGGGCACTCTTGTCAATTATGGAGGTTTCAGTTTTTATATTGAGTCAGTCAGTCACAGCTCTCTCTTTATTAGACGTCATTTACATTCACTAGATCAACACAGACATCGAATGCAACCCCCCCCCGCTCCACCCAACACACACACACACTCACACACCACACACACACACTAACTCACCCACACACACACACTAACTCACGCACACACACAAACATACACTCACACACACTCACTCACACACACTCACACACACACACACACACATTTGGTGTTGTAGTGAAATACTCCATCAGGTTTCCTTTAAAACCTATGTTAATGGTGTTTGGTTTATTTCTATTAGGGCTGTGCACTCTCATTTGAATAATGGCTTCCTCCACTTGACCCGAGGTGTAAAAACATTGTCATTTTACTTCATCGTCTTCATTAATATTCAAGTGGTTTTAATGGGTTTAGACCTCTCGCAACTCAATTACCATACTACCATAATACAGTGAGCACGAGGAACATACAAAAGCATGTGCACTGTAGACGAGGAGCATATTTCATGAGGATGCTGCAGTTGTTCAGGATTTGATTAGTCATATGGGGGAACTGATTACTATTGTGCTGTATTTATTTACCATTGTAAATGCATTTCATATTTATTGTTTCTCCTCCTAACGTCGGAATGGTCCCTCCACGCTAATATTCCTACCATTTTTTGTTCCCTAGGAATGTGTTCTCTAGGTAAGCGTTGCAAATGTGCATGCGTGTATGAAGGGGCTTGTTTTTGAAAAGTTGGAGATGGCGATAGAGTCTGTGAAGGGTTGTGGAGCAAGAGAGAAGGGTGTGGGGGATTGCGTTTTCCGAGCGTAGATGCTGAACGGTCTAGTAAAGGTCAGATGGCTCTCTCACGAGATCCACATGGATCAAAACCTGATGGCCATGAGGGGGTGCTCTGATCTGCACTCTGATCTCTCTCTCTCTCTCTCTCTCTCTCTCTCTCTCTCTCTCTCTCTCTCTCTTCCTCTCTCTCTCTCTCTCTCTCTCTCTCATCTCTCTCTCTCTCTCTCTCTCATCTCTCCTCATCTCTCTCTCTCTCTCTCTCTCTCTCTCTCTCTCTCTCTCTCTCTCTCTCTCTCTCTCTTTCTTCTACCTCTTCTCCTTCTCTCATCCTGCAGTCACCCTTATTCCATACCCCTCCTTCTTTGCACCTTTTAGTTGCTTACTCCCTTTTCCCCTCCATCCTTCCTCTCTCTGGCCCGCTTTACCAAACTCGTATCATCTCTTTCCTTCACCACCTTCTCTACTGCCTCCTCCTCCTCTGCCTCCTCCCCCCCTTCACCCGTCCAACCTCCGCCCCTCCTCCTGCCCCTCCTTTTGTGCTCTTTTTTCCACCCCTCTCATCCTCTGGCCTCACCCATCTTCATAAGAGAGAGAGAGAGAGAGATAGAGAGATAGAGAGAGAGAGGTGAGTGTTGCTACATTCAGATAATGTCTGTTTATTTCTGAATTAAAATGGTGGAACCTCTCCTCCCTCCTCTGCTCTGTTCTCTTCTCCTCCTCCCTCCTCCTCTCCTCCCTCCTCCTCCTCCTCTCCTCCCTCCTCCTCTCTCCCTCCTCCTCCTCCCTCCTCCCCTCCTCCCTCCTCCCTCCTCCCTCCTCCTCTCCTCCCTCCTCCCTCCTCCCTCCTCCCTCCTCCCTCCTCCTCTCCTCCCTCCTCCTCTCCTCCCTCCTCCTCCTCCCTCCTCCATTCCTCTCCTCCCTCCCTCCTCCTCTCCTCCCTCCTCTCCTCCCTCCTCTTCTCCTCCCTCCTCCTCTCTTTCCTCCTCCTCTCTTCTCCTCCTCCTCCTCTCCTCTCTCCTCTCATCCCTCCTCCTCTCCTCTCCTCTCTCCTCTCATCCCTCCTCCTCTCCTCTCTCCTCTCTCCTCTCATCCCTCCTCCTCTCCTCCCTCCTCTCCCTCCTCCTCTTCTCCTCCCTCCTCCTCTCCTCTCTCCTCTCATCACTCCTCCTCTCCTCTCTCCTCTCATCACTCCTCCTCTCCTCTCTCTCCTCTCATCCCTCCTCCTCTCCTCCTTGCTGTTTCTGAAACGAGGGGAAAGAAAGAAACGAAGCAGATGATGCCGCCCCCCTCTGGACTGCATCTCTTCCGACTGAGCGCGTGCAGTGGCCAGAGCCAGGTCCTGGAATCTAGCTAATGAGACACACCCCCCCTAGGGCCTGCTGAGCTCCCATTGGCTGAGAGGCAAGGAGGCGGCGAGGGCATAGGCGGAGAGGTTGTGTGTGTACAAGCAGCTGTCAGAGGAAATCCCAAATCATAAGCCTGTATCTCCACAGCTGACCGTGTAAGTCATCTACATGACAGGGATGTGGAGTAATGTATATTGTTGCCAGAATGCCATATAGCTAAATAGCTGGAATGCCACATGGCTAAATACGCTTCGTATGAGAAAGAAAAATACGTACAAACATTAGTGGACAGGTGGACTGCCAATATGTTAAAGCGTCATGAAGTACAAATACTGTATAATTCTATGTTATTTATATGTTATAATTTATGTGTTTTGTTGTATGTCTGAGTTTAGCATGTAAACAACAGTAATGCATTTCTATGGTAACGTGATCACGTAGACCACAACAAGCAGTTGAGAAAGTTTCCAACTCTGTCATGCAGTGACAGTACATGTCCAAAAGATGGGGTCATGGTAAAATTAAACCACGATCTTTCTTTTCTGTAAATTATCTTTTGGAGCATTGTGTTTTTAAAATAGGACACTATCATTTTTGCTGTTATACATATACCAACTCGATATATTACATTGATTTCCATTGCAATGTGTTGGAAAGGTTACATGTATTTTGGGACTATAAGAGTCCAGGAAACAATGTGTATGTTAGGAAGGATGTACACGATTAGGATTAATCTGCAAATAGGATTCAGTACGTTTGTGTAGAGCATGTGGGTGTTTTTACCTGTACATGGTGAAAAAGACAATTGCATTGTACTGCAGGATTTAACCCCCCATGTCTGACAGGTCACAGGGGGGTCAGATGGCTGGGCCGGTGGGGTGGAGGGTGGGGGTGGTTACACAACGTGATGAGTGAGTGCGACAGCTCACATCCCAGGTGAGCCTCCAGATCAGGATCATGCCTGGCTCTAGAAGCCCAGCAGAGCTCTGGGGCTGGGGAGAGGTTAGACAAGAGGCTGGGGCTGGGGAGAGGTTAGACAAGAGGCTGGGGCTGGGGCTGGGGAGAGGTTAGACAAGAGGCTGGGGCTGGGGAGAGGTTAGACAAGAGGCTGGGGCTGGGGAGAGGTTAGACAAGAGGCTGGGGCTGGGGAGAGGTTAGACAAGAGGCTGGGGCTGGGGAGAGGTTAGACAAGAGGCTGGGGCTGGGGAGAGGTTAGACAAGAGGCTGGGGCTGGGGAGAGGTTAGACAAGAGGCTGGGGCTGGGGAGAGGTTAGACAAGAGGCTGGGGCTGGGGAGAGGTTAGATGAGAGAGGCTGGGGCTGGGGAGAGGTTAGATGAGAGAGGCTGGGGCTGGGGAGAGAGGCTGGGGCTGGGAGAGGCTGGGGCTGGGGAGAGGTTAGATGAGAGAGGCTGGGGCTGGGGAGAGGTTAGATGAGAGAGGCTGGGGCTGGGGAGAGAGGCTGGGGCTGGGGAGAGGCTGGGGCTGGGGAGAGGTTAGATGAGAGAGGCTGGGGCTGGGGAGAGGTTAGATGAGAGAGGCTGGGGCTGAGGAGAGGTTAGATGAGAGAGGCTGGGGCTGAGGAGAGGTTTGGGGAGAGGGTAGAGGACAGAGAGGGGGGGCAAGAGAGGAAGGGAATAGAAGGATGACAGGACACCGGGGTGGGGTGGGATGGAGTGGGGCAGGGTGGGGCAGGGCAGGGGTGGGGTGGGGCAGGGCGAGGGGGGCAGAGGGGGGCAGGGGAGGCTTGAAAGAAGAAGGGAGAGATAAAGAGGATGAGCGGAGGGTCAAGCTCATGTGTCTGGTACACACACATTCCCACACACACACACATACATACACACACACACACACACACAACACATACACACACACGCCTGAGGAGGAGTCCTGACCCTGACCCCTGAAAGATCAAGTGAAGAGGAAGAGGGGGGGGGGAGCAGAGGATCAGTAAAAGGAGGGGGAAGGCACTGCATGAATAAACAAAGACAGTGAAGCATGGCACGTCACAGATCAGAGTGCCCCTGTCCGTGAAGGCCAGGGTCCCTGAGCAGACGACAAACACATTTGCATCCATGACTGCCCCTCGTCCCTAATGTCTCTCTCTCTCTCTCTCTCTCTCTGTTTCTATTTATTTCCCTTCATCCTTTTGCATCATTTCCTTGCTTTCATATTTGTTTGGCCTTTTTAGCCGCGCATGGCTGGAGTCTCTGTTTGATGTCACCATATAGTTTGTATGTGTGTGTGTGTGTGTATGAATGATCGTGTTTGCCTAATTCATCAAAACAGATCATCCAACGGATGTCACCCGAGGCTTCGTGGCTAAGGTCAAAAGTTCACCAGTTCTCCAGCGCCCTCTGGTGGCCGTCGATGAACTAAAACAAGCCTTTGCTCTGTGTGCACTAAACAGTGTGTATTCACTAATAGATGGCATTGGGAGGGTTAGGGTTACACAGACACACAGTCACAGTGTGTCCAGTCAGAGTAGCTTCAGGGTCAAGCTGCTTCGGTCCAATCGTCTCAGTCCTTTCTCTTTCTGTTGGCTTGTTGTCTCTTTGTTCCGCAGACACACACACTGGAGCAGAGCCAAGTTCCTTGTCTGACCCGATCACCCCTCAGAGTCCGAGTCCTCTT
Source organism: Osmerus eperlanus (assembly GCF_963692335.1). Classification (NCBI taxonomy): domain Eukaryota; kingdom Metazoa; phylum Chordata; class Actinopteri; order Osmeriformes; family Osmeridae; genus Osmerus; species Osmerus eperlanus. The sequence continues at coordinate 1,965,853 of NC_085040.1, forward strand.
ATGTAAATACTTAAGATGCAGATAGAAAACCAGCACAGATGACAGACTGACTGGGACGTTAACACACCGCATGCACACAAACACACACACACGCGCGCACGCACACACGCACACACACACACACATCCCAAAGTGCTAAGCTTGGAGAGGTGGCTGGACCAGCACACGCCGGGTCATGACACAACAGAGGGCTGGCTTACTCATCAGATAGGAGAGAACGACAACAACAACAACAAAAAGAGAGAGAATAATTACGAGACAGTCTGGCACCTTGACAAGAGGCCTGGAAGTTTCTTCCCCTCTGCATTGGGAATATGGATGAAGGGGCGAGTTCTTCCATTTGGGCTTTATATCCATTACTTGAATGAAAGTTTCATGGCTCCTAGCGAGAGTGTGAGGAGGAGGAGGAGGAGCACAGCGGAGGAAGGCAGATTAAACATTGATCATGTGGGTATAATAAAGTCACGTCTGGAAGCATGAGAGACTGGGAGTGCATTTGTGTGTGTGTGTGTGTGTGTGTGGGTGTGTGAGAGTGTGTGAGGGTGTGCATGTGGGTGTGGGGGTGTGCACGTGGGTGTGTGTGTGTGTGTGTGTGTGTGTGTGTGTGTGTGTGTGTGAGGGTGTGCATGTGGGGTTGGGGGGTGTGTGTGGCATTTGGGTGGATGTGTGGATGTGAGTGCACGTGCTTGCATGCATTTCCCTCTATATAACTCCTCTACAGACATTGTTCTGACACTTTTAAATAGTGTTAAAAAAGTAATAGCATTTTAATAATGTTTTTTTTAGGGGGGGGGGGGCAGGGGGGTCAAGTCCTAACCCCCTGCATGTCTGTCTGAATGCTGGTGTGTGGATGTTTGACTAAATGTTGGGGAGCCCAACAGGAAGTGAGTGAGGAGAGACAGGGAACGAAAAACTGGAGGAGGATGCGGGAGACACAGCGGAGAAGGCAACGACAGGATTGTGTCATTTGTGTCATTGTTGTTGAGATAATGATGGATGATGATGATGATGATGATGATGATGATGATGATGATGATGATGATGATGATGATGATGATGCTAGACTGTTTCTGGTTCAGCTACAGACTGTTCCCTGGCACTAACCTTTGAAATACTGTTAGAACTGTGAAAACTGCACACTTTGTGACACTGGGTAAAAATGCTCAATTAATGACATGTAATGACTGCAGTAAACAGGTAGTGGAAAGACCAGACAGCAAGAGGATTTTTGACAAGGCAATACAAATAGGTACAGGTGTCGAAAGAGACAGCGAGAAGAAACGAGAGAGGGAGTGAGAAAGAAAAGGGATAAAAACTCAAAAGGGAGGGCAGGAGCATGGAGAAACCGGTGAGAGCCTAAAGTAGGAGGGAGGGATCTCATTGGCTCGTTGGCCTGGCAGTGACGCGCGACTCAAAGTGTGTCTGCTCCTATCCAGTGTTTTGGACATATCAGTAGCAGGGCTGTCCTGGGTAGGGCCATGGGACTCCCATCAGCCTGGTGCAGCCAGCCAGCCTACCCGCCTTGTACGCACTCACTCACCACCAGCCGCAACAAAGATGTCTCTTGGCACAGCACAGCACCTCTCTCTCCCCCCCCCTCCCTCCCCCTCCCTCCCTCCCCCTCCCCCTCCCCCTCCCCCTCCCTCTCCCCCTCCCTCTCTCTCTCTCTCTCTCTCTCTCGCTCTCTCTCGCTCTCTCTCGCTCTCGCTCTCTCTCTCTCCCTTCCTCTCCACCGCAAACACAGATTGTCTTGGGCCATTTCACAGCACATGCTCCCCGAGACTCTTCCCAAATTAGACTGTAAGTAATGGTGGCAGGAGTGAAAGCTAGGCCAGGCTAGCCTGGTATAGATATTAAGTTTCATCATGGCCAATGTCTGTAGTAACAGCCTACATTGGCTACAATACAGCTTGCGTGTTCTCTGCGAATATAGAAGTAGTCTGGGGAAAAGCATGTATGCACCGCATATAGTTTGTGTAGCGTATAGGCTGTGCGTGAGTCACAGTTAGCGGCAGTATAGCGTACCGTGAATGGCTTATGAGAAGCAGTGATGTCCTGAAACATGCGTGAGTGGAGCCAGAATCATCTCAAAATGGTATAACTGGCACAAGCTTTTACAGTATAACATGAAGTAGAATTGTGTTGTATTAAACTACTGTTTGGTGGAATGGGAAGCGCTATGATTTCAGCACTGTCTAGCAAAGGTTTACTAGAAGAATGTGGTGCTTTTCTGTTGCGAAGTATAACTACAGTGAACCTCTCCATGTCTGCAGGAGTTTTGCGGAATGTTTAGATGTATATCCAGCGTAATCCTATAGTTTCCCTCCGTGAAAGCCTATAGGATAGCTGACTACATACGAAAGCAAGCCTGTAGTCCAGCCACAGCAACCGATCTCATGAAAAATGTAAACAGAATGTAACATATGGTGAGGCGAGCTGCAGGGACGCAATATAGTCCATATACTCTAAAACCATATCCATTACTGCGATTTTAGAAGAGGGGGTCAGGAGTTCACATCGCATCACAGCCGCGCGGCAACATCTGCTGCCAGTGCCATGGCAACCGTCCCCCTTCGCCCACCCTCTATCGTGTACAGTGACGGTCTGGTTCTAGATAGTAATTTATTGCCCTTTGGTGCAGATGGTACATGCGCGCTCTCATGGAAACGGACGCGTTTTCTCAGGTTTGCGCGCACAGTGCACTCTCAGTACGATCTTCTCGCGCACCTGAGCCATTAGGAGTGTTTTCACAACACTTCGAATCACGTTTCATTCACACGTCCATTGGAGAAGAGAGAAATAATCCAGATCTGATGTCGAGTCGGTTAAACATACACACGGCGTTTGCTTATAGGCCTCTCCAGTCTAATCTGCTCATCTGGGAGTGTATCCAAATTCATTCATTCGTTTTCACGAGCTTATGTGCATTTGCCTAAGTGCTATCCTAGGCCTATAGAAATATAATTCCTACTACACTATGCAAATTTAAATTGGTAGTACGGGATTAAAATGTATATGCACGTGTGTTGGTGTGCGTGCCCCCGTTATTTGCACCAATCAGACAAAAATAAAACAAACGTGTCTCAGCTTGTCGCATTAATGTTAAATGCAGTGAAGATAACTTCAAAATATGTTGTCATCTCTGCTATGTAAACACGGCCCAAATAATTTTACATTATGAGCTCAAAAAATATATATGAAATATCACAACTCATGAACTTAAGATGACCTGATTATGTTGTTCTGTAACAACACATTTTGACCTTTTTAGGACAACCGCCAGTGGCAGTTTTAAAGCGGAAGGCGCAATTGTATTTCTGAGCCATTGTGAGGCTCTGGCTTCTAAGGCATGTTTGTGCTCGAGCTCTCTACTCGAACGGTCCTCTTCGGTTGAGCACGACGTGTGTAATCAGTGTGTCACGAAGACCGTTTAGGATATAGTTCCCCTTACGCAAACCAAGTCAATTAAATTACAAAAACATTTTTGAGAGAAAGCACTGTGCTCCACTTCTTAACTGTTGGCCAATGGGCTAGATATAGCCTAGGTTATAAGCCTAAATTAGATATTGACATACGCGTAACTGATCTAAACTCTCCCACGTTGGCTTTAGTAGTAGTAGGCTTTGTAGGCTATTTAGGTTCTTAATTTCAGTTGACTATTATTATTATTAAATAGCCTATTATTATGTGTAAATAATATATAGATGGCTATTCATATCAATGCAAATGTATTTGTGTGTATGTGTGTAAAACCAACAAAGACGTAAACTAATTGTTAAAAATCCGAACCATAATTAAGGCAGATTAAAAGACAAATAAATAAATAAGGAAAGCATTTAATTAATAGAATGATGTATGTTACTGACAGATAAATACAGTAGCCTACTACTTGTCAATATAGTGTCCTTCACATTTAATTGTTCACCATAGCAATTATTATTATGTAAAATTATTGAATGTAATAATACAGGCAAGGCCTGCCTTAACTAGATGACGTGACGCCAGATCATGTTTCCAGGTACAGTAAAATGGATATGATTGCGTTAATTTACTCATTTGAGGACAGAGAATTAATAATTCATGAGAACTTGGTAAATAGATAGAGAATGAAGTTCACAATAGAACGCCGCGCTAGAGGGAATAGCGAGAGTCACTAAGTCCTTAGAACTCGGACCATGGCGCACGGGAGCTGACCATTCTAATTGGGCCCTTCCAACAAAATACAGGTATTTCCCTTATATTTTAGTACATCTGATTTTTTTTTATAGACTTAAAAAAAAAAAAAAAATTAAGAAAGTCTCAATTATAGGGTGAGTGTGTGATCTTCTATATCATTGTCTTTACTGTTTGAATATTGTAGTATTCCCGTTTAATTTGTTACCATATATTCAGAACTAATTGTAATTAAATTATCAGCTAACCCTAGTCATTTGAATTAATGAACACGATTTAATTGAGTCTTCTTAACTGTTTCAACTGTATGACCCAAACAACAACAAATATCCTGATTCGGATCATTCCGTTTTATATTAATTGCATTGGCTATAATTCATTCTTTAAAAAATATTTTTTACATTTATCCCATTTACTTTTAAGATTCAACACGAGAAAGAAAAACTTAAAGCATAAAATCGAATTTCAACGGACTCAAACGCGACGGAATGGAGGACCCGGCGTGGTAGGACACCTCTGAGCTTCACAGTCCCAGCGCTCGGTGCATTCACAGTTCACGGCCTCCTCGACCTAAATGCGATGTGACGGGAGAACCTTTACCGAAACAAACGGGAATATAGTATCAGGGAAGGCTGACCGAGCTGTGAACTGGGGCCTTAACACGGAGCAAATTAACATCAACGAAAATAGCACTGCGTTTTCAGATCGCTTATGTGCAAGGCAGCATTTTGGCTAGCGGTGTCAGGTCCCTTTAACGCGAAGATGCATATCTAAATAGCGCCGTTAACCGGTCGGGCTTCTCCACCGACCCCTGGCCGGGGTCTTCGAACCCTTGACACCCAGATGGAAGAGTTCGAGAAACACTGCTCTGCGAGTGCGAGCCCTTGGCAAGAGGCATCGCAGTAATACACTGACATGATACCGATACCCCTTCATTGTGGCATATACGGAATTAGTAGCCTAAATGATGCTCTGCCTCTCAGTGTTTCTCTCTCCCTAGACTGGAGCCTGCCATCACAATAATGCTCCTGCCGCAGAGAAACTAGACTATATGCGATGACGATGTAGGATGCAACTCGAAACTGGCCTATAGCAAAGCTTATGATGATGTGTCCAATGACGGCAGTCGAAGCCTCGTAGAGATTATGAACGGAGGACCAGTTTCTTGACTAAATCTTGATGTTCAGCTTCTCTGACTGCACTGACGGGTCGTCACCAAGTCTATCCATCATTCTATTACAACCTTCTTGCTCTGAACACGCAAACATATTCTCGGCGAACAAAGTCAACCTTTTCCCCTTACGCACATACACACAGTGTGTCTCTTTCACAGAGAAAGAGAGAGAGAGAAAGAAAGAACGTATGACTGGAATAGCTTTTAAACTTAGCTATTCCATCATCTAATTAAACCATCGGTTCTGCTCGGGGCAATACCGATTCAGGGAAGAGCATCGGCGTCTGATCTGATTGAATTTGAGCGTTAGTGAATTCTGCTCCCTCTCCTCTCTGCATCGGCTTCCCCGCGCTTTATACCCCCAAAGGCATGTGTAGGCTACGCTATAACCCCCCTCCACAAGCCCCACCCAGACCCCTTAAGTTTGCCCATTGCAGGATGGATGTGTACACACAAACATCTGGCTTCAGTTCAGCTGACAAACTCACGATGAGTCTGCTCCCGTCGCTGGCAACAGTGACTCATGAAACTTGTCCACGGGTGTTTTTGATTCTTGCGTTTCAACGTTGTCCTCCATTCCAAACTATATTTTACACACTAACTCACAAAGGACAACGAGATAAATGTCAGTTTCAGGAATACTTAAACTTTATCAAATATAATAAGGAGACGGGAACAGAGAGAGGGAGAGAGAGAGAGTGAGAGAGAGTGACGTCTTGGCTGTCGTTTTTAAAACCAACACTCCATTAAGTGGAAGTCGAGCAGGAGCGCGTTCTCTCAGTCTGCGAACACAGCAGAAGACAAGCAGGTGGAGGAGCAGCTTGAGGAGCATTAAAAGCCTGTCGTATGTCTGCCGAGGAGGGAGAGATGTCAGGTCCTAATGCAGGACTCTGCTACCAGAGCTGCGTGCGTGCGTGTATGTGTTTTTGTACTAGCCATCACTTCATAAAAAGCGCTGGCAGTTAAAAACTCAGGCATGATATGAAAGCACACACACACACACAGGGGACTGGACGTGAGTGGTTACAGTACAAGGCCTGCTCCACCCACAGGCCCCTACTGACATTATTGACCCATAATGATATTTCCAGGCTGATGGATTAAAACCCAGTCACATGAGCGTAATGAAAGCCCCCGATGTTGTGATTGAATGAAATAATGGTGGACACACACACACCGGTGCCACCATGAACTGCCAACAGATCAAAACACACACCGACCTAAAGGCCTGTAATTGTAGGAGGTAGCCTGTAATGTTAGTTGAGGTTCTTGCCTGTTGTTTTATACTGGACTCTTCAACTCCTCTCAGAAGCCTGCTTGGCGCCAGGCTGTCCCATTTCCCGTGCCAGCGCGGCTAATTATCTACTGTGGCTATCTGGAGAGAGTCCAGATAGCCACCTAACTGCTAACTGGCCTCCTCAGTCACCGGGAGAAGATGAGATGTTGTCGTGACTTTGTGCTCCATCTCTCTCCTTCCAAAGGAACCACTCAGAGCCACTTTGGCAACCAGGATACCCAAGTGGAGGTCACAGTAGCTGGGGGAGAGTGAAGGGGGTCGGGGGGGGGGGGATTAAAAACGACAGCTCTGTCTTTTAATGAGGTAGCCTTTTAAAGGTCTCCGGAGGTTTATCACACCTTGGACGTGTTTGTTAGACTATGTTCTCCCAGCAGGCTGAGGAGCCATACATTGACACACACACACACATTCTCACACAGAAACACAGACACACAGACACACTCAGACACAGATACAGACACACACAGACACACACACACACACACAGCATATGGTGTGAGCTTCTGTGCACTGTGTTTCTCTCACACACCACTGCGCAGTGTGTGTGGAAATGTGATTAAAAGAGTAACACAGGAAGTTTGCGGGAGCCTATAGTATCCATAACCATGTTTTAGAAAGCCTGTTGGCCCGGGCACATGCTTGGTGAACACGTGCATGTGTTTATGTAACACACTGTACAGTACAGTAAAACTGAATTCCAAATGAGCTTCAGGCATGCCACGTCCAATCACAATCTCCCGTCTCCTTGAGGTGGCCCTCTACCCCTGTACGATCCTCCACCAATCAGAGAGCTTCTTGCCAGTAACCTATAAGGATGGGTGATGAATGGGGCCATGGCTTGGGGGAGGGGTTAGGGGTTGAAGGGGGGGGGGGTGTAAGGGGCGAGGGTATGGATCTCTCTGGCAGTCACATGCCACAGGGGATGGGGGCAAGAATCGAGGGTAAGGGTCGGAGGCAGAGAGGGAGGGTGGTTTGAGGGGCGAGGTGCCCTGGAGAATGAGTCGGGCAGAACACGCCTTCACCGTGAACGTCAAGTGGCTAGATCATTGCTCGTCATATGACGTCATACCGACTCTGCCCTTTCCGCGACTTCCTGATCAGCGTTGACCTTTCGCAGGGTGTACGTTTGACCTCAGC
>NC_085040.1:1978633-1991133 GCF_963692335.1 Osmerus eperlanus
TTACACATGCACTCTTGCACTTTTAGCCAGGCAGAGAAGATGAACGAACACGAGGACATAGTCCTCTTGGGCCTCATACATCACTGTAAGACCAAGGGCAGGGCGAGGCAGGCAGGCAGGGCGAGGCAGGCTGGGCGAGGCAGGCAGGGCAAGGCAAGGCAGGCAGGGGATGTCTCTGAGGCTAGGGGTTGAGTGGGAGCACAGGGCCACTGATCCACAGGCTTCATAATCTGACCATGAACTTACTACTGCACGAACTTCCCACCGCTGGCCTTGCTTCTGGAAAACGTCGAGGTCATAGACAGCGTGGTGCTTTTCAGCTAACCCTAAAAGACGAGTGCCTTCATTTAGAAAGACCACAGCTGATGCCCAATGGGATCAGCGGTCTACATCATACGGTCTACATCAGTTACACTATATTACCGTAAGACCACACATTGTTTTTCCACTTAACCACGGTCCATCTCATCCGGGTCAGACACAGTTCAAACGATCAATTCATTTGATCAGAGGCCGCTCCGCTGTTGAGGCTATTGATTCTATGGACCCGCAGAGACATAGAGAACATCGTAATGGGTCGACACGAGCCGGCCCGCATCGGTTCTGGACCGGGTCACGTTCCGAGCGGCAGGTCCGCGCTCCAGCAAACCTCTATACCGGCTTCGACCACCTTTGTTACACTAACTCTGGGTGAACGCCTTGTGTTAATGCACTGTCGATGTTGCCGCCCTGGGGGCTGGCTGTTGTCATCCATTGACTGTTGGAGTATCCGTATCCTGTTGCCAATAAGAGCAACGCTTTCAACTGTCAAAAGAGCTTGACCTAGACATAATCACTGAGGCAACTGTGTTATGACAGGCTAGAGAAGGCGAATAACGTCAATGTACACTTTCACACTAAAGAATGAGAAACCGAATGAAAATTTTTTTTTTAAACTGGCTGTTTTGTAAGAAATAAACTTCGACTGTTTTGACATGACATTTCCACATCATGCCACGTTAAAACGTTGCATATTCTTTCTCTGCTATTCATTAAAATTAATGGAGAGAAAATACTGGACCCTCGCAGCTTTTATAATATATCATAGGCGATGTGAATTGGCTGGGCTCAATGTATGGCCAGAAGGACTGCTTTAACCACGCCTTGCGCTGGTTGTATTTGCCTCAACCGCAGAAAAATGAACATTTCTTAGACCACCGAGCCAAAACAATCACTAATAAGATCCCTCCTCCAATCTTGGAAGGAAGATTAACGTGGATATGTGGGCGAAACTGCAATTTTATACAGAACTGTCAACTTTTCAACAAGAAGACGTTTCGCATACAAGTAAGTACACATATGAAATACCGTAGCTTGCATTTAAAGAGGTGTCATTTTAAAGTTATTTTCAATAACTACTTTTATTGCGCTCTGGGAGTTGCGCGTAAAGTTACGTCAAAAGAATGAGTGAATTTCCATAGCAACCATGGAACAACAGCACCAACAAAAGTGGCATTGTGGCATATTCCGCGCTAGAGAGATGGCGACTATTCGGTAAAGTTAAATAGGCTACAAAATAGGCTATATGTTTATTTACGACGTTAAAATAATATTTGTATTGCATCTATTATAGTGGTCATCGGTAATCAATGCTGTTTATAAAGTTAGAGCGCGCCGCAAGTTTCGCTGCTTGTTTCGATGCCATAAATGATTGTAGCCTATGTGAAAAGCTGGATATTTTGTGATTCACTTTTGAACCTCTTTAGCAAACCTGGAGCCAGTGCTAGAGTTGTGGGGGTCCGGAGGGTGTCAAAACAATCCAAAACTCACCCACTCCCTCCGGACAATGACTTGTTCCAAGCAGCCGCCTCGGGTGATCCAGAGTGGCTTCGGCTGAGTCTGAAGAGTGCGCCTTCGCCAAAGCCCGTGGACAAGCAGGTGAGGAGGACCTAAACACGTATGGGGTCCCTCTGGTTCATTTCACACAGAAATGTAAGATTCTCCTACTGACGTAGTCTGTGAGAGGCACTAGTTCACTCATGCGCGAATGTGTGCGCTCTCTCCTACCTGTGTGTGTCTGTGTGTACCTATGTGTGTGTGTTCTTCTACTACTGTGTGTGTGTGTTTACCACAGGGTCTAACTGTCCTCCACGTGGCGTGCCTCTACGGCCAGCTGGCCTGCATGAAAGTTCTTCTGGAGACCCAGGTGGTGGCCGTGAACACCAGCTGCCCTCGGGGCCGCAAACCAATCCACATGGTGCTGACCGCCCGGAGCAGACCTCACTCCCACACCTGCCTCACCCTCCTCCTGGAGCACGGGGCCCTGCCCAACATGTAGGTGCCCACCCGCGGTCCTCCACTCTCCAGACAGGGGGCATTTTGTAATTCAGTGTTTTGTTACTGTGAGTTGTGATTGTATCATCGAATGTAAACAAAAGTGCAAACGAGGCCATCTGTTGACTAGAACGCACATCTCATTGACGTGAGGTGAAAAACGCTGCTTTTGCAACAGCCTGATGGGAAAAAAACAACATTGAAGCCAAAGTCACGAATGATAACGGCGATCGTGTTCTGATAACAGTGTTGTTTCCTTGGATACGAACACCGGCACCGATTAGATAACGATGACTGTGACCACTCACGTATGGGTTCCTCTGCAGTGCCACAAACACGGGGTTGACGCCCCTGCACGTGGCGGCCACCGAGGGCCTGTTGGAGTGCATGCAGGTCCTGCTCAACGCTGGCGCTGACACCCGGGCACAAGACAGCAGAGGGCACACACCTCTGGACCTGGCACGAGTCTGGTGCCACCGCAGGATCGCCAGGTGAGGGAGAGAGAGGGGGACGGGGGGGAGACGGAGAGAGAGCGTGTGGGAAGGAAATAGGGGGAGACAGAGTAGACAGTGAGGGAGAGAGATGTTGAGGTAGTGGGAGAGCAGGGGAGGGAGATAAACAGAGTAAGTGAGTGAGTGAATGAATGTGAGTGAATGAGTGATTGAGTGTGACAGCCTAAGATTTTCAGTTTCCCTTGTGTGTGTGTGTGTATGTGTGTGTGTGTGTGTGTGAGAGAGCAGGTACCTGAAGTACTTCATGTGGCAGGAAGACAAGAAGACAGAGACAGTGAGAAGGAAGGCCTTGGAGACTCTTCACCAGGACCTGGTGGACATGCACCACATAACCACGGCCAGAGAGAAGGTCAGCTGCAGGCCACACAACCACACCACATCATCCAACTCTGATTTAATATAGATCAATCACTATTTCAGTTCAGGACGTCTCTATAATCTACACAGGATGATTAAAAACAAACAATACAGTTCACGGTCAGTTAAGATCACGTCTCCCTTGATGACGAGACAAAATGCCCTGTTCATTTCGAATGTTAAAGGAAAACAAAGTACTTACATACTAGGAGCATGTACAGTAGCTTGTTGTTATTGTTGATCAGTTCTTGCCATACCACAGGGTGATTGCTGAGGGGTTGTTGTCCTAACTGTCCCGCATGCCGACCTTAGGTGATCCGGCAGGATATCGTTGAGGAGAACGTCACCAAGTGGGCTGATGGGAAGGGCTTACCACGCCTCAGGACGCCCCCCATGGGCATGTGGTACCAGGCACACACCCGGTGCCTCTCCCCTGACCAGGGGGGGCCGACTCTGGGCAAGGGCAGGGTCCGCAAGGCCTCGCCTGGAGCCCTTTCACCACAGGAGGCCTGGAACATCTCCCCCAACCCTTCCATGCCCCCGACGGCTTCCGTGAGCAGACCCCAGGGGGTGCGTATGAGCAGCCAGCCTGAGAAGACCCCTCCGGAGCCGGACCTCCAGAAGAGTGTGATACTGGGGACGACCAGAGACGGACAGCCCCAGTACGTGACTACGTGGGACGGGTCGCCCCAGCTGGCCCCCTCCCTGCCCATGGACGTCCTTCGCAGGGGGCTGTTCCCCAACGTTTACCCCGCCAGGATCGCCTCGGCCTGCCACTTCCACCCTCAGCACGTCCTGGACCTGCCTAGACGGGGCTGCACCCCTGGTCACAGCGCCACCCCCTGGACGGAGGTGGCAATGCACCTGGTGGAGGAACTGGAGCCTGGACACTACTAAGACAATATCCCTTTATTCTTGGATCAAGCCCTTACTTCTAATCTATTTGAATGGTGAAAACAACATGGTAGGGAGTTATACTCCCTACATCCCACAGTTTAATTTTTATACTTCAATGTATCAATGAAGCACGCTCATCACCAGATTCCTTAATTAACCATTAACAAATAGAGAAATTATTTATTTTTATTAAAAAGCTACAGTATTGCAAACACTACGGTATTTCCTTCAAAGACAGCGATTACAATGACGACAGCTGAAGTAAATTCATATGCAGTATGCTTATGTGGGCCAGGGTGACAGGGAGGTGAGGAGAGGTGTGGGCCAGGGTGGCAGGGAGGTGAGGATAGGTGTGGGCCAGGGTGACAGGGAGGTGAGGAGAGGTGTGGGCCAGGGTGGCAGGGAGGTGAGGAGAGGTGTGGGCCAGGGTGGCAGGGAGGTGAGGAGAGGTGTGGGCCAGGGTGGCAGGGAGGTGAGGAGAGGTGTGGGCCAGGGTGGCAGGGAGGTGAGGAGAGGTGTGGGCCAGGGTGACAGGGAGGTGAGGAGAGGTGTGGGCCAGGGTGACAGGGAGGTGAGGAGAGGTGTGGGCCAGGGTGGCAGGGAGGTGAGGAGAGGTGTGGGCCAGGGTGACAGGGAGGTGAGGAGAGGTGTGGGCCAGGGTGACAGGGAGGTGAGGAGACCGCACGATGCCAGGGTGGCTGGACAGACAGGTGACCCTGCTCCATCTGTCAACTCCCTCAGGGGCCGAGGAAGTCCCCCAGGTGACGTGTGGGTGAGGTTGAAAGTGTGTGTGTGGGAGGAGGTTTGAAGTGTGTGTGTGTGTGTGCGTGTGGTTTCATTCCTCTCTTCCCCTCCCTTCAAAAACACTTCACACTTCTGTAGAGGGATGTTTTGACCTCTGGCCGACCTTTCACACCCTCTCCTGTGACACCGCTTTAAGAAAAGTGCCCCCAACCCCCCCACCCCCCGAGGTCATCCTACGATGAGAGCACAACACTGCAGAGCACAGGCAGCACCCTGGGGGGGGGGGGGGGTCGCGTGAAGAACATTACTGAGGGCTGGGGACGTTATGGATGAACCTCAAAACGTCCATACCTGACTGCACACCTCAAGGTCGAAGGAGACCCCTTTTAGACCTTTCCCTTCGAAGCATTTAGGAAGGAGGGGCTAGGAAGATGCCTGAAAACGCAATATGGACTTGACAGAAGGGTTACTGAGACTCACTATTCATGGCCAGAGGTTAGAGGTGAAAAGTGGGTTTGATTACCCTGCTGACATTCAGACAATCAGTGATTCGATCTCACTCTCGTAGCAACCGTCTCTTTATTAGCATACTCTCTCTCTTCAGCAGTTCCTGGCTCCGCCCCAAATCACCCCCTATGGCCTATCCACCCCTGTGCAGTCTAGGTATGGGAGAGTAGACTGGACTGGTGATTGGTCAGAGGTGCAGTGGCAACTGGAATCATCCAATAAGGGGTGCTTTGATGCCAGTAGGCCAGTCAAATTATAACCAGTGCCTAGGGGGAAGGCATAAGTTTTGATTTAGAACAGAGCCATCATCTCCCACAGTCTCTCCATACAATTCACCCATAAACTTACAAAAATCATTGCACAGAAATGTTATCTCTAAAACAGATTGACACAGTATGTATTTATGGATACCTCTGCTGTTTTTTTTTTTCTATCAATTGACATGACAAAAAAATCACTATTATTGAAGCTTTTTTGTGTATTTTTTAAAAACAGTCCTAGAGAACTACGCAGGTTATGAACTACGCAGGTTATGAAGTATGGCGTTGGAGGTGACTGACGAGGAGTTACTTAGACGCAGACACGAAACCTAACATTCACTCCTACGTGGCTGCATACAAACCCTTGTATGTAGATTACTGTCATCGAGAAGACAAAACGACCCCGCGTAAACAAATCACAGGTGAATCTCTTCAAAACAACCCTGTTTCCTTACCCTTTGACTCTCCCCCAGTCTCCCTTCCCCCAGTCTCCCTCCCCCAGTCTCCCTCCCCCCAGTCTCCCTCCCCCAGTCTCCCTCCCCCCAGTCTCCCTCCCCCAGTCTCCCTCCCCCCAGTCTCCCTCCCCCAGTCTCCCTCCCCCAGTCTCGCAAAACAAACCAACAAGTTTCAATAACAAACCCTATAAAACAGCAGTCCCCTCAAAGAGGACGTGAAGGAGCCGCTATGTACATAATGAAGCCTCGGTCGTCGCTGCTGTTGTTGTGGTTAGGCTCCGGGTCGTTGTGTCGCTGTCAGGCTTCCAGTAGTAGACAGAATGCAGACAGAAAAGTTAAGACAAAGCTAGTCCAAGACACGTGTCACCGCCCCTGCTAGTCCTTCCGTAGCCCGGGGGAGGGAGGGGTCTGGCCCCTAGATGTACCCCTCTGGCCCCCTTGGTCCACCACCTTGGTACCGTACCGAAATCCAGACCTCCACGCATTCACCGCAGACCCTCGCACAGTTTGACCCGCACCCTGACCCCCCCCAAGTCCTCCTCAGTACATCTTCTGTCTGCTGGGAAGCACAGCCTCCTTGAGGAAGGAGAAGATAAGCAGGATGCCAGATCTCTTTCCTCTCTTGCCCTTGGTGAAGTAGTTTGACACCACGTCGTCTGGAGAGAAAAAAAGTGGATCACAAGAAGATGGAGAGAAAAAAAAAAAAAGACAGAGAGAGGGGGGGGGGGGGGGGGTCAGTAATGTCCACGACAGCTCTTCAAACTGGTCGCTATGGTAATGTTACAGCACACTGTTTACTGTTCAGGTGTCAAAGCATCCTAGGAGCTACTGCAGTGGTCGTGGCTCCAGGCCTTACCTCCTTGCTGCATAGTGGAGGGCAGCACGTTCTCCCCGGCAGAGAGAGACACAAAGAAAGAGAAGGGGATCACCCACAGGCAGATGGTGAAGTATGCTAGCACCTGGGAGGAGAGAGAGAGACACACACAGACAGAGACACAGAGAGAGAGAGAGAGAGACACACACAGACAGAGACACAGAGAGAGAGAGAGAGAGACACACACAGACAGAGACACAGAGAGAGAGACACACAGACAGAGACACAGAGAGAGAGACACACAGACAGAGACACAGAGAGAGAGACACACACAGACAGAGACACAGAGAGAGAGACACACACAGACAGAGACACAGAGAGAGAGACACACAGACAGAGACACAGAGAGAGAGACACACAGACAGAGACACAGAGAGAGAGACACACACAGACAGAGACACAGAGAGAGAGACACACACAGACAGAGACACAGAGAGAGAGACACACAGACAGAGACACAGAGAGAGAGACACACACAGACAGAGACACAGAGAGAGAGACACACAGACAGAGACACAGAGAGAGACACACACAGACAGAGACACAGAGAGAGAGACACACAGACAGAGACACAGAGAGAGAGACACACAGACAGAGACACAGAGAGAGAGACACACACAGACAGAGACACAGAGAGAGAGACACACACAGACAGAGACACAGAGAGAGAGACACACAGACAGAGACACAGAGAGAGAGACACACACAGACAGAGACACAGAGAGAGAGACACACAGACAGAGACACAGAGAGAGACACACACAGACAGAGACACAGAGAGAGAGACACACAGACAGAGACACAGAGAGAGAGACACACAGACAGAGACACAGAGAGAGACACACACAGACAGAGACACAGAGAGAGAGACACACAGACAGAGACACAGAGAGAGAGACACACACAGACAGAGACACAGAGAGAGAGACACACAGACAGAGACACAGAGAGAGACACACACAGACAGAGACACAGAGAGAGAGACAGAGAGACAGAGAACAGAATGTAGTTGATTTGATTCAATCTTACGACAGAAGATGCACATGAGTTATATTTGACAAGGCAAGAACTGAAGGGTACGTGGTGAGATGTGGCCTCACCTCCGAAAAGGGGTAGTACTCCTCTGCAAAGTGCTGGAAGGCCATGTAGTGATTCAGAACCACCAACACTAGAACGAAGAAGAGATGGGGAGAGAAAAAGGAAAGAGAGATAAGAAGGAAAGGGAAAAGAAGAGATATACATATATGCATAATACAACTCTAATGTATGAAAAATGATTGTGTATGCTGCTTCGGAGGAAACCGTCTGCAAAATGAAGACAACGTCTACTTAAAATGTACATCGTTCGTTTTAACTTGGGATTTTAAGAAGAATGCTAGCTTGGCAGTTTCTGTGTATGTAGATGTTCATCCACTAAAAGACAAATGGTAAATATATATGGTATATATGGTAAATATATATGCCAACACGTACCACAGGAGAGGATGAAGTTGGGCGAGCTGAGGAGGATGTAGGGGAAGGTTTGCAGCAGGCCGAAGTACACCAGGTTGGTGAACAGACCCGTCCCCATCATCAGCACTGGGAAACCCTCAAACAGGTACAACCCTGTCAGCACACCTGTCGAGAACTGACGACACAAAGACACACACAGACACACACGTAGAGACACACACAGAGAGACACACACAAAGACACCACAGACACACACGTAGAGACACACACGTAGAGACACACACAGAGAGACACACAGAGAGACACACACAGAGAGACACACACAAAGGAAAAATGTTCTGCTGTAAGAATGCACAGAATAAGTAGAGTAGAAGGTACTACATACGTTCA
Organism: Osmerus eperlanus; assembly: GCF_963692335.1. Lineage (NCBI taxonomy): Eukaryota > Metazoa > Chordata > Actinopteri > Osmeriformes > Osmeridae > Osmerus > Osmerus eperlanus. The sequence goes on from NC_085040.1 coordinate 1,987,395, forward strand.
CAAAGATTCTCAATACATAATATATGAGATCAGCACTCACCAGTATCATGTACTTTATTATTTTACTAGTCGCAACGGTGTATTCTTCTATTAGTTCTGCTAAATAGTACAGGCCCGCCGCTGAGGAGAGAAGAGGCACACTGATACATAAACAACAACCGACTAAATGCTTTCTCATCGTATCCGTGTAAATCCAACATGATGAGGTCGATGAATAAGTAAACAAGTCAAGAGGGACAACAACCAAGACAGAAAAGCATTCGCCCCAGAAACGAAAAGAGCGAACCAATGCCCTCAGAACATACAATATAGTATGGTGTGGTAGCCCCATTCCACTAGCTAGCTCTCTCTCCATGCTTTGCGTCGACTTCAGGCTACGGCTCTAAAGCAAGTCAAAACATTTACGTCAAGGGGGTAGGTGACAGCTTGCAGCGCCAGGGCGCGCAGGACTCTGCCTCTCGTCACGCAAGGCAGTCCCAGTCCGCCCTTTACTCAACACGGGGGAAATGCAGTCAGAGAGCGCTGCACTTTTGAACCCTAGATACCGCTGCTGTATGCTACACCGCTGGATGACTTTATAACGAGCTATGACAAGAAGGCGGTCTAAGGTTATTCTAGTTAACACGGAATACTAACTGACCTATATACTGTGTTATTATTAGTGGGCCTAATTAGTGCAATTATTTCTACAGGAATGTGATAAACAATAATTTATTAAATTATGGATATTCGATTGAGCGAGACAGGTCAAATACTATAAACCCAATTGAGCTTGAAAAGTTTGTACAGTAGGTTATTTTGGTTATGCTGGTGTAGATGGATGCCTTTCAAAAAGGTCATAAGTGAGTGTAGCAGTACGTTTGAGATAAGGTCTTCCACTTGGTGGCATTTGAATACAAAGCTACTGTTATACTGCCGTTTTATAAAGGCATTTTATATTGGTGTTTGTGACATTGTTAACGTTAAGGTATGCATGATATAGCCTACAGTAGGCTATACACGTACACACACACACACACGTACACACAGTAGTACTAGAATATGTGGCATAAACAAGTGAACACGCTCACTGCCAACGTCACCAATCCTAGTGTAGCGTTGGTGATAAGTGCGATTATGGGCTAAACCTGAACAGGTGATGTCAGGTGCCAACGTGGAAAGGAGCTGTCTGTCAATCTCAACCACTTAATTTAGCAACCAAACTAGAAACAAAAAGCATTGTGCTGAACCAGTTTATTGAAACATGCTATAACTAGTAAACTGTTGGATGCACAAACCCCAAATCAGACGTACATTCTAGCTAGTTCAATGTGCAGAACAGTTTCCTTTGGGCAATATTAAGCCAGCACCAGTATGACTAGCTCCCTAGCTACGTCAGTAGCTAACTAGCGTAGCTAGCAAGTTGCACTGATACAGCTAGTCTATCTAGCTAGCACAAACTTAATACCTTAGCTAGGGAGTAACAATCAACCAAATATCTGGCAAGCTAGACATTGCTACACGTTACGTGTATTAACAGTAAGTTGGATTGATAAGTATCGAAATCGAAATAAAATCAATACTGTAATCGGGGTGGAATATGGGAATGCTAGTGATGGTGCTAGCCCAGCTAGCTAGCTAGCACTGAACTTCCCATGCACAAAAAAACTTACCAATAGCTAGAGTGACGAAAGATATCTGTATCACCAACGACAGCCAACTTAATAAATAAATAAACCACATCTCTATTCATATGAAAAGACGCTAATAAATATGAATTTCAACAGAAAAGACTGTAGCTTAGTACAAATAATTTATCTATTGGTCAAAGTTCCTCCCACCGTTTCCTCCAGACGGGTGAGAAACGTCATAGAGCAGAAGAGTCGCGGTCTCAAGGTTCCAGTGTTCAGTTATAATTACAGCGCCAGTTCGGTTTGGAGGAACTGCAGTCTTAAAAACTTTGCTTCAGTGTGGGAGGGTGGCAGGCGCCTGTTGTTAGGCTGTTGCCATGAATTAATAATGCAAAAATATTCTCCCAGTTTTCTTGTTTTTCATTTACATTTTTATTCTTCTTCAAACTTCAAGGGTTCCTTTTATCAAGTCCTTACACACACACACACTTGCATGTGCAGGACAAGTCAACACCTTTAAGATTAATGTGGAAATACAATGAAAAATGTATGTTGAAAGTGAAAACCAGACCTTCTGGTAAAAGAGCTAAATTAAATAAATATATAATGAGACACAGTGTGAAAGAGACACTCAAATTGTGTCAGGAGCCAAAAGTGAGAATAATCCTACTCCTCACTTCTCCTTTTAGAATGCTTTTAACAAAGACCTCACAGAGAATGCGCGTGTGGGTGGGTGCACCTGTCTGTCAGTCAGTGTATGCGCCTGTGTTTGTGAGGTGTGTGCGAGTGCGTGTAAGGTGTGAATGCTAAAAGGTGCCTCTTCCTTCCTCTTTTTAGGGGGAGAGCAAGGGGGTTCCTCTCAGCAAGCCCTATAAAAGATCCCCCTGCATGCTCTTTGCTTCTCGCCACCTCATCTCTTTGACGGTGTAAGTGCTTGATGTCGGCCCGCTCCCTTCCCTTTATCCAGCTGTGCGAACCGTCAGAGGGATATCCGGTGCAGTGATGATTTGGTGGTCGGACTTTGTCGTTGACTGAAAGGTATCCTCTCTGTATTTTCAATGGCAAACAGACACATGTAATTCAATTACTTACCGATGGACTGTGTATTATTAAAAGGCAGTTGGAGCACCCACAAAAATAATCATAACAAAAGGTGTCGCGTATAAATCTTTATTTGTGTCCTTGAAGCATTCAGGAAGTTGAGTTTTTAACAAATTAACAGATCGAGTAAGACCACAACACCGCTTCACTCACAACTCAAATCTCTCGAGTTAAATAAAGGAAACATTTTTACTAATGCTTAGAAAATAATTGTGTTTTTGACTTAATCATCATTACATCATTACTTACTTATCTTTCTTTGATGTAAGTTGCAATTAACTGAAACATGCCTTAAGCAAAGTCTCCATTTAACCAATATAGTAGCAAAATCACCAGATAAGTAAATAATTTTTCTTCAAGCCTTTAGTCCCACGTATTGTACATCTCGACATACAATTACAGACAGCTGGTATATAAAATTAATTTGTAAATAAATTGTATTTTTATGTTTTCGAGACATTAAAAACATCTGAGCTGTCAGTTGTCCTGGTTGATCATGAGCACTGATGCTCTGATTCGAGAGTCCCTCTTCTCTCGGTTCTGCTGGAGCCTCATAAGGACTGTGTCGTTCTTCCGTGCCCAGGGATGGGCCTCAGCAGCTGGGCTGCCTGGCTGGGGATCTGGAGATCAGGGGCTCCAATGAGCTACAGTGATGACAATTACAGCAAGCAACTGACCCTGTCCATCCCATTGTTGGATTATCAATACAAGATATAAGATATAAGATATCATAGTTATGAAATAGGGAAAATATGTTGATATAATATGATCTATTATATTCTATGATATAATCTGTGCCCACCAATTCCCGCCCCACAGGAACCTGCCACAGCACAGAACATGGACATGAAGCCTTATACCCTGTGTTTTGGCAGAGGGTCCCATGGTGTCTTTATCCTGGGCCTCCCCCATGGCCCGCCTCCTCCTCTGAAGAACCAGCTGTAGCTCCGCCTCCCCAACGTTCCTGCTGAATCTCTTCCTGGACGACGCCCTACGGCGGGCCTGGCACTTCACGTTGCCCTGGGAGA